>NW_024396545.1:342663-451991 GCF_016617805.1 Bactrocera tryoni
TTTTAGGACTTACAAACAACCGTTATGTGAACAAAACTATAATACTCTCCTTAGCAGCTTTGTTGCGAGAGTATAAATATACACAGACACACATCTATATGCATAAAACCACAAAACCGCAAGAAAAAGTGATCTAGAACCCGTATTTTACTATTTTACCACTACTCATCAGCGGCAATATTCTGTGATTAGCTCGGCCACACTTCCAGTTAAATACATATCTTTCTGAGATTACGGCACCTCTTAGTAAAGTATCCTTCCTGCCTACATCTTCTGCATGTATTTCCAGGTATCAAAGCGAATAATTTCTTACCTCTTGATCGTATATGATATGTCCATTAAAGGTTTAGGTGGGTTTCAGAGGTACAAAAAAAGGTATTTTTACGATTTTTTTTAATATAAGCTTCAAATATTTGAACAATATCTCCTGAAATTTCGATACAAAAATGTTGAAAATGCAGCCGTTAAGACCTCATTTCCCTGGGTGTCTCACAAAAAAGTGCTCTCGAGTTAATTTTTACCATAAGTAAAAATGAGTCAAAAGAATATATTTTGAGCTGCACCGAAATGTGTACTCTTTATTTATACTCTTAGGACTAACTTATTACATGGTTCTTACTTCTATTTATACTAACTAATATGTTTACTTATTACTAGTTGATAGTTTGTTAAGATACAGATTATATTATTTGTTTAGGTTTGTTTATATATATATTGCTTGCTTAGATACAATTGCTTTGTTCTAAGATAAGGTTGTGGTATTCAAACTCAATGTTGTTTTGATACTTGTTTGTTTAGGATTATTTGTTGTAGTGACAGTGCACATCAATTGTTCTAACTCAAGGTTGTTTCTGCATTCTGTTTACTGAAACAAAAGATTGTTTTGATGTTTGTTACTATTATAAAGAATACATTCCTTAACTCTCCCCTCTGTTAAAATGAAATGTCCTCATTTCAAAACATCTAAGGCTTGATGTCGGCTTATAATAATTAATTATTTTATGTTTTTGATTAATTTTTGAGTTTACCTTTTTATATTATATTATATAGTAAATAATTATTTTTGCATGTTTCTTATAATGCTTTCCTTTCTCTTATAATTTAGTGTTTAATTAGTTTAATAATTTTCTAAAATATAACAACCATTTTCCTTTTGGGTTGCCTTGTTTTCGGTGCCTTTTTGGAATTATTGGCTGTGTTTGTGAAAGTTTTCACTTTTCGTATATGTGTGAAAAATTTTTATGTTTATAATTAATATCTTTCTATATTATATACTTAATTATTTTTTCGTGTTTCAAATGATGTCTTCTTTTAGTTCGTTTTGAATTAGCGTTAATTTTCCAGAACTCAACAACCATTTTCCTTTTTGGCTTGCCTTGTTTTCGGTGCCTTTTTTGGGTAATTGGTGTTGCTTATGGAAATTTTCACTTTTCGATTGAGGATAAATTTGTATAAATTCCTCTTGTTGCTTGTTTATAATTACCATCAATGCAGTTACTTGTGCTTGGAGTTGGGCCATCTTTGCTTCTTCCTAACTGATAATTAACTGTCCAATGTTTCAGGATTCAACGTTGTCCGCTTTTTCTGGGTCTATTGCGAATCTTGGTGAAAGTATTATCCATTATTTCAGAACCTACACTTTTTTACCTTGTTCCACTTTTTCAGGAATTGTCGCTGTCCGCTCTTCCAGGGTCTGTTGTGAATATTGCTGAATTCGCCGATGTCCGTTTTTTCGGGATCTGCTTTTGACTCATTCTGGAAGTATTGTCCGCTGTTACAGGACTTAAACCTATATCCATTGCCATTTTTTTCTGCACTTTTTTAGGCTTTTAGTGCTGGAAGTCTTACTTCCTGTGGAATTTTTTGATTTATTCCTTTCGGAATAAAATCTGGCTTTTTGTATAGCAAATAAATTTGCTATCCCGGTTGAGCCCCCAGTTAATTTTTACCATAAGTAAAAATGAGTCAAAAGAATATATTTTGAGCTGCACCGAAATGTGTACTCTTTATTTATACTCTTAAGACTAACTTATTACATGGTTCTTACTTCTATTTATACTAACTAATATGTTTACTTATTACTAGTTGATAGTTTGTTAAGATACAGATTATATTATTTGTTTAGGTTTGTTTATATATATATTGCTTGCTTAGATACAATTGCTTTGTTCTAAGATAAGGTTGTGGTATTCAAACTCAATGTTGTTTTGATACTTGTTTGTTTAGGATTATTTGTTGTAGTGACAGTGCACATCAATTGTTCTAACTCAAGGTTGTTTCTGCATTCTGTTTACTGAAACAAAAGATTGTTTTGATGTTTGTTACTATTATAAGGAATACATTCCTTAACTCTCGCCGTGGACTGTTTAACTTATTATTTGTTCACACAAAATTAAAAAACTAAGCATATTCCGTTAGTACATATTTAAATCTCGTTTTTGAACGATGGAAATAAAATAATATTACAATTTTCCTTTTTTCTCAGACTTTGAAGAAAAAATCAAATTTTTTGGTAAAATTTTCGCCATTTATTGGTCAAAAAAATAAGTTGTAGTGAAACAAGAAAAAATCCTTCGTTCAATAACAAGATAACGGTCTTTTAAAAACGTATACACAATACAAACTAAATCGGTCGATAACTTTTCGAGAAATCGTGTCCACCGACTTCAAAAACACAGTCTCGACAAAAAAAACACGTTTAAAGACGGGGCAGTTAGCGCAGCTAGCCTCGAGCGCACAAGTTCTCAAGGCTGTATCTCCGAAATTATTACTCAGATCAATTTTAAAATTTAGGACAATATTCCAGAAGTATTGTAGAATTTAATAAAGCAAACAAAAAAAAAATCGATTTTTTGAAATTTTCAAACCCATCTAACCCCTTAAAGACTCTTACTTTTCTGCAAGTGTGAAAAATTCGGTAAATGTGTCGGAAATGTCTCGCAAAAATCTTCTGTGGTAAGCCATCCAGGTGTGTGAAATATGGAGGCAAACAGCCTACTATTGAATGCAGAAAACCTGAAAAAGACTAAATGTTGCAACTGCTGCGATTCTCATCCTGTAAGCTACCGTGGTTGTGTCGTAGCAAAAGAACTGCAAAAACTTAGAGATAAAAAGAATGCTAATTCAGTTGAGGAGAATGCCAATGCTCCGACGAACAAACCCGTTGTGAACACAGGAGAAGTAAAAGCTCTTCATTCCGTTTCTAAAGCTTCATTTGCGCAAATAGCTAAACAAGGCCATACAAATACAATTCAAAAAAGTAGTCTGTTATCCCAAATCTTGGATAAACTAAATGAGCAAGAGAAACTATTTAAGTCCTTTAATCAGCGGCTCAACGGTCTTGAGTACCATCTACAATTTATTGATGAACAGTAACAGTAACAGTAACAGAATAATGCTATGGAACGCTAATGGTCTTTCCAAAAGTAAAAATGAATTAGAAGTTATTCTACACGACAGAAATATTGATATATGTCTATTATCTGAAACACATTTTACGAACCAATCATTTTTAAAATTTAAAAATTGTGAATTAAATCACACACCACATCCGGTAAACTCAGCACGAGGAGGGAGCGCTATAATTATCAAAAGCCATATTGAACACAGCGAGGAAGATCCGATTAAGTCGGAAGAAATTCAAACTACAACAATTTCAGTTAAATTCCACCCATTGTATAGTCCACCTAGACATAATATAAAAATAGAAACGTATATGAATTTATTAAAAAAATATGACGGAAGGTACATCATTGGTGGCGACTTTAACGCAAAACAAACTCATTGGGGATCTTGTTTAACTAAAACCAAAGGTCGAGAACTTCTCAAAGCTATAAAAGCAGTTGGATGTAATTTTGTTTCTACAGGAAGACCCACTTATTGGCCTACAGATAGTCAGAAATTGCCAGACCTTCTGGACTTCTTTATCTCTACATCTCACAGTTCAGCTAAATCTTAACCGATTTTATTACGGTTTTTTGCAAAACATACCTTGAACCCTCCTCTCCAACGTAGGATACCTTAAAAAATATTTTGCCTTATAAAGGCGCGACAATAAGCAGAAAAACCTCAAAAATAGAGTAATTTTATCTTCACACTCCAATATCTTTTAAACTACTGCATCAATTTAGAAAGCAAAAAACGATGTAATGAATTGAACATTTCTTAAGCAAATTGCATCAGTTATTGCATTGTTCATATTAATATTAATACGAAAAAAAAATAAAAAATAAACCCCTTTTAACATTTTTTATTCTGTTTTATGCGAGCTTCGTTATTATTGTCGCCTGTTGCTGCATGCAGAAGAAGCGCAAAGCATAAATGAAAAAAAAGAGTTGAATTGAAACATGTGTTTATATGTATCAATTAATGTTCTATGCATCCGCGGCAAGGCGAACAATTTTGCGCAACCTGCTCGCTAGAAATGAAATATGTTTTATTACAACATGTTCGCGTAAAGCCCCATACGTATTAGGCCCCGGCCACGCAGTAAACGACTGAGCGATGAGCGGCTGAGCGACGATTTTGAGCGACGTATGGCTTTTTACTGAGCGACTGTTGTTGAGCGATTAGTCGCTAAAATGCCGTTGTCAAGGGCTGTACAGCGTATATTACTGCTTGAAAATAGATATCATGTTTATAGAATCTTGCTACGTATAAAAAAAAGAAAGTATGGTGTTCATCCTATAAACCAAACAAGATGGAGGTTCGGTGAATTTAACCATTTATATCAAAAGCTACGTAAATTTCCAGATAGATTCTTTCAATATCTACGTATGTCTATACAATCTTTTGATATATTGCTTGAAAAAGTTCGTCCTAAATTAACAAAAGAAAGGAAAGCAATTCGTGCAGAGCAGAGGCCCGTTTTGACCTTGAGGTAAGTTAAACATAAATTTCATTTTATTCATTTATTTAAGTTAAACATAATATTACATATATACTTTACTGTCTGTTCTGATTATTCGCAAACGATTGTTTAAAACAATCAATTTTTTTATGAATAAAAAAAAACACTCACCAGAACAACCACATATTTCTCCCAGTTTTTTCCATATGTTGTCAGTGATATTTTTATTTTTGAAGGCTTTGTGGCTATCCTGCCACAAAACCGGGTAGCTTTGCACCTCAGAAATAAGCATTTCAATGTTAAATTTGTCCATTCTTTCTGTTCGTCGCTCAGCAGTCAACTGAAAATTAGAACATGTTTTAATTGTTAAGCGACGTCGCTCAATCGCAGAGAAATCGCTCAGTCGCTCAAAGTGTAAACACAATGGCTACGACAGACTGCAGCGGCACGACAGTGAACTGAAAACGTCGTTGTTCATCTTACTACATGTACATTTTGAGAAGCAACAACAACACAATGGCCGGCATGTACACAAAACAACGCAGTTGTCCATTTTGCATGTACACAATTTCGTTGTGGCCATACTAATACCTTTCACTTCAATGAAATTTTAATATTTTGTTCAAAGTGAAATTTTTTATGCAAAAAATAAGTAAATAGGTAAATATTTTTGCTTTAAGGGGTTATATACAGTTAGGATTTTCAAAAAATCGATTTTTTTTTTTTGCGTTTTCTTAATATATATATTTGAGTATGCACGTACAAAATTTCAAGTCGATCCGACGAATATTTTCGAAGTTATAGACACATTAGTGATGGCGCGCCGACTACATGTAAAGTGCTTTCAAAACTTTAAACTCGTTTTTCTCGAAACGGTGTTTTCAAAATCGGTGAGCAAGATTTCTCAGAAACGGCTCAAATGATCGGTCTGAAATTTTTACACAAGCTTCTTAGCTATATTTTTTAGTAATTAATCGAAGGATTTCCACATCCGATGAAAATTTCTTATTTTTATAAACAATTAAAGACCCGAATTTTGGTCCAAAATCGAACCTTTTGCTTTGAGTAGGCGCCATTTTGTCAAAAAAATTTTTTTTGCTAATTCCTTCGATCAATCACTAGATTATTTATTATACTCGTATTAATGAAATTTATTTGGTTTTTGCATTTTAGATGATCCAGTCCAGAGATATCGTGCTCACCGCAAGAGGCCTTTTTTTTGCGGACCTCTGCAAAATTGGCAATATCAACGTTCCCGATCATTATTTTTGGCAATAAAAAATATGTGAATATAGTTTAAGGTTGTCATAATATACCTGCCAAGTTTCAAATCAATAAACGAAATAGTTTTCTTAGAACAAATTCTTGAAAAATGCCTTTTTTTCGACCTCCTAACTGTATATAACCCCTTAAATTATCACTTGTTATTACAAATGATATAATAGAGCTCTAATATAGCTATTTTATGCTTTTATTTGTAAAATAGCATCAAGTTTGTTAGAGCTGTGAATAATTTTACATTTTACATATTAGTGGCATCACCACTCTACCTCCTCTTTCTATCTTCCATTCTACTGTCAACTCTACTGTCGTCCTACTGTCGTTGGCAAAAATAGGAGCAAATTGAAGTTAGCGAGAACGACAACTGTCGGCCTGCAGTCGTGTAGTCGTGCAGCTGTCAAAATAACACTGCCCATAAGAACGTGTGTATTTTAATATTTGACAGATGTAGTTTGCAGTCTGTCGTAGCCATTGTGTTTACACTTTCAGTCGCTCAGCCGCTCATCGCTCAGTGCGTGGCCGCGCACTTAGTGGTATTGAAACATTTGTATATACCAACGTAGAGATTAATACTTATATTTCCATATAATTGTGTGTATATACATATGTGCATGCGCGGCAAGACATGGAATGGAATGCTAGATATGGGCATTGTCGCGGAAAACACCATATGTATGTATTTGTATGCTGAACCAGAGAACTTAAAACATAGAGAAGGTGCAAATTGAATTCTGTATGATGTTCGATTGGACGGCTAACAGAGCTTATAAGATTTTGGAACGGAATTCACCATTCTCGCTGCTATTTAGCAGAATTGAGCACGTGCAGTGGCAGAAATATATGTAAAACGACTGAATTCATGCGAGAATGAATAAAGAGAAATGCTTTGAAGAAAAATATGCAAAGTCACACAAAGAATGTAAAGAAGCATTCTCTGAGACACATATGCGTAATCTTGTATCATATGAAACATTTTTTTCAGAAAAATTTTAAAAATTTTAGTTTTTTACAAAATCGTAAAAAATTAAATACAAAATAATTAATTTTATTTTTTAATTTTTTAATCATTTCAAAAAAGTTATATTTATTTCGTATATTACAAAGCGAAGATGTGTCAAACGAACTTCTTCATGAAATATGCATATTCGCATTATATCGTTATCATTTCCATATTTGCACCAATAGAATTTCTATGGCATATACATATGTATGTACATATATAATTTCTTTGGCACATTTGTCTGTATGTTTACGAAAGCAAATGCGAGCCATATACATACATATGTACATTCATAATAACAAGTGTCGCACGCTTCTTTCGTATCTCCGTTGTCAACCAATGGCCGAAACTTGCGATTTGTCAAAGAGTCAAGTACTGAACAAATTGAGCACGACAGACTGCAAGTGACATCTGTCAAATATTAAAATACACACGTTCTTATGGACACAGTTATGTAGTTGTGCAGCTGGCTCAATAACTGTGGCCCTAAGAACGTGTGTATTCTAATATTCGTTTGCAGTCTGTCGCGCTCAATGTGTTCAGCACTTCAATGTGTCGAAACACACGCGACGATAAAGCGCCACAACATTATGTTGTTGGTAGAAAATCCAAACTGTGCCGAAAGAAACTAACAAACGATCGCCGATTGTTACCGCTTCCCTTGCTGCTCGAACAGCGTCGCCAACAAGCTAGCGTAAATATGTATGTTTTTGAATGTATGAGCTTGCATACATATCGACGCAGATTTTTGCGAGTCACGGAAAAATATTTTAGACAAATATTGTAAATCGACAACGGCTATGTTGCCACTTTTGTCACTTCTTTCTGTGAAGAAGCATCAGAAAGTTGTTCAATTTATGATTTTTAGCTTTTGCCATCGTCGCGAAAAGACTCTTGTAGGCGAAGGAATGCTCGGGGAGATGTTACGGCGTCTGTTTTTATGAGTGAAGCGAGGTCGCTTGTGGAATTTGCGCCTGCGTTTATGAATGAAATTGTTCTTGCTGTAAAATTTACTACATTTGAGCTTCGCCAATTCGGCTGCCATATTGGCTTGCCATGCTTATGCTATTTAGGCAATTGTTGTTTTTGTAGAACAATGCTTCAATTTTTTGTTGGTGACATATTCACATGTGTACGCATATGTATGTTTGTATGCTTCTGCCTTATTTGTTCGGCAATGTATACAAATATATGTACCTATAAGTATATATGTATGAATGTATGAACATGCAGCTCAATGTAAGCACATGTAATGTGTGTATTGATAAGTGATAAAATCATGATTTGAATTTCTGAATGCGCACATGCGTATACATGCAATCATATAGGCAGATAATAAGATTAATATGATAGACGATATATTTATGTATATATGCATTGTTGTGATAAATTCAATTTCTATTACTAAGAAACATAATACAAAAATATTTATTAGTATAGTATATTATGTAAAAATCAAATTAAATTATTAAATATACAAGTCTTAATTGACTGTAAATAGTACTATGCATGCATTCATACAAAATTATACTCATATCATAATTATTACATGCCAATATGTAAATGCCGACAGCAAAACGCAAAAGCATACATATTTGCATACATTGTGAAAGCAAAAATTGAAGCATGGAAATATCACAATGCTGTTGTTGGGAATATCATAAGGAGCATGCTTACATACATATGTACATATATTTATGTCTCTTCATATTCTTGAGTATGTGAGAGAGCTGTATTTGTACACATTTTTCGCTGTTAAAAATGGAATATCAAGAACTTATTTTTCTTCAATATTCCTTGATTGCGCATATATGCTATGGCATCATAAGCCGTACGTACATATATTATTTCTCTTCATATTCTCTGTTTGAGTATGTGGAGAACTGTTAAAAATGTTAACATTTCCCATGGTGAATTCTGAGGTTGTGAGGTGAATTCCGTTCCAAAATCCTATAAAATGTTCGCTGTCGAACCTGCACCTTCTCTATGTTTTATGTTCTCTGGGTCAGCTGCTGGAAATTATTAATCATTCTCGAATTAGCAAGCGAATAGAACTGAGCGCTTTTCGTGTTTTCTCAAAATTGCGAGAATTTTTGAATAAATAGCGACTACTAAATCTAAAAATTTAATTAAAAACATGCCCCGACGTCGTACCGATAACGACGTACTATCTGTACGTGCGAAGAGACAGCGCAATGCACGTACTATTGAAACAGAAAGTCAGCGGGAGGCGCGCCTGATGCAAAATAGGGTTAGAAACCATGCGCGCCGGTTTGAAGCCAGCCAACATTTGTGGCGTGAAAAAAAGCTTTCGGGTATGCGCTACGATGCTGCGATTGAATATGCAAATGACCAATATATTTCAATTGGAAATATGTGAATTGTTTGTTTTGCCAAAATATATCCAGGTGAATCAGTTGGCATGTGCTGCTTTGGTGGAAAAGTCTATTTAGAAGAAATCCCTCCTCCACCCGAACCAATGAAGTCCTTATTAACAGGTAATCATCCAAAATCGACTCATTTTTTGCAAAATATACGGAACTACAACAATGCATTCCAATTTACTTCATTTCGGAGTAATCAAATTGTCGAGCGTGGTTACATGCCTACGTTTAAGATACAAGGGCAAGTTTACCACTTAGCAGGTAGTTTGTTTCCGGAATTAGACCAAGGGCATCAATTCCTTCAGATTTATTTTATTTCAGACTCTGAAGCACAAGCGCCCGCAAGATGTAGTAGAGCAGCGCAAGTAGTTGACAAAGGAGTTGTAAGGATTTTGCAAGACATGTTGCCTGATCATAACGCGTATATTTCGTCATTTAAAACTGCATTAGAAAGTGTTTCACCAAATACTCCAGATTTCCAAGTAATTATTCATGCAAATAAAGTGCCTGTCGGAAGTCATCCTGGTCGATACAATGCACCATGTACCAGTGAAGTTGCGGTCATGATAACTGGTCAAGAATTTAATAAAAGGGACATAATTTTAAAACGTCGGTGCAACAATTTAGTTCGAATTTCTGAACTTCATCGTAGTTATAATAGTCTCCAATACCCATTAATATTTTGTCGCGGTGAAAACGGTTACTACACAAATATTCCACAAATTGATCCTAATTAGAAAGAGCCTATCTCAAAAACAGTTTCCTGCTTGAGCTTTTATTGCTACCGTTTAATGGTAAAGGAAAATTTGTTCAACCCGATTCATAAGTATGGAATGTTAATGAATCAGTACATAGTTGATCAAAACGCTAAAATTGAGACAGAGCGTCTGGCGTATTTACGAAATAACAAAAAACAGTTACGTGCAGAGAACTAAATTCATTTGAAGGATGCTTTAAAATCAAATGAAGAACCAAATCAAATTGGTCAATTAGTTATTCTCCCTGCAAAATTCACAGGCGGCCCTAGATATTTTCATGAAAAAACGCAAGATGCTATGACTTATGTCAGGAATTATGGGAAGCCTGATTTGTTCATAACAATTACATGCAACCCTAACTGGGAAGAAATTAAAACCAATTTAGATTCAAACACTGTTGTTCAACAGCGCTATGATATTATCAATAGAGTTTTTAACTTAAAAATTAAAAAGCTGTTAAAATTAATTAACAAAGCTCATATATTTGGCCCGCCTCATTGCCATATGTATACTGTGGAATAGCAAAAGCTAAAAAATAAGATAACAGCAAATCAAGTTGATGGTGTTATTTCCGCCGAATTACC
Source organism: Bactrocera tryoni (assembly GCF_016617805.1). Classification (NCBI taxonomy): domain Eukaryota; kingdom Metazoa; phylum Arthropoda; class Insecta; order Diptera; family Tephritidae; genus Bactrocera; species Bactrocera tryoni. The sequence continues at coordinate 353,520 of NW_024396545.1, forward strand.
GAATAAGCAATGCGATCCAATTTTGCACGATTTGGTAGTGAAGCACATGATACATGGACCATACGGTGCTTTAAACCCTAACGCTCCATGTGTGAAAGAGAACCGCTGTATAAAAAAATATCCAAAAGCTTTTCAAGATACCACATCCTGTGGGGATGATGGATATCCAAAATATCGCCGTTTATTCCCAGCAGAAGGAGGTCAAACAGCATCGCTGCGCAACTACACTGCTGATAATAGCTGGGTGGTACCATATAACCTTGTGTTAATAAAAGCTTTTAATGCCCATATCAATGTCGAGCTCTGCAGTTCTATAAAATCTATTAAATACGTATGTAAATACATAAATAAGGGTAACTACCAAGCAACTTTTACAATAAATTCGAAAGATGAAATTCAAGAATTTCAGTCTGGAAGATACATATGCACATCGGAAGCTCTGTGGAGAATTTTCTCTTTTGATATCCATGATCGCTATCCTACTATTACTCATCTATCAGTTCATTTAGAAAACGGCCAAAGGATATATATTTCAACGAAAATATCGTGCGTGATATTCTTAATAGTCCAACAGATACGACTTTAACGGCTTTTTTAAGTTATGTGCAAATGATGATTTCGCCAAAGCTATAACCTACGACAAAGTTCCTGCTTATTACACATGGAATGGATCTACAAAAAAAATCCAACGTAGGAAAATATGCTCTCCTGTTGAGGGTTACGAAAAAAAAGGAGACGCCTTGGGAAGAGTTTATGTTGTTCATCCCAATAATAGTGACGTATTGCAAAGAAAAAAACGAGAAGCTGGTAATCAAAATTTAGGTTACAATCAATTAATTTTGGATGAGGCTTTCTGTGACCTTAACAAAATTTTAATTTCTCTTTGCGGTAAAACAATTACCGATTTTTCTCTTGCACTGATAACTGACGTTAACACTGTCAATAATAGACTATACGAGAGAGAAAAATCATATGATCAACATCAACTACTTGAAATTGTTAGACGTAATGAAGATAAGCTTAATTCAGAACAAAAAAGTATATATAATTTAGTTTTGAGTTCACTTTTAATTGTGAGGGTAAAATATTCTTTCTTGATGCCCCTGGGGGTACTGGGAAAACCTTTCTTATTAATTTACTATTGGCAAAATTTCGGTCTTTAGGGAAAATCGCGTTAGCTGTTGCATCCTCAGGCATAGCAGCAACTCTTCCCGATGGAGAAAGAACTGCTCATTCAATGTTTAAAATTCCACTTAAGGTAACTGAGGAAATAAGCAGAATTTGCAACATTCCTAAACAAAGCAGTACTGCTAAGGTTATGCAAGACTGCTCGCTTATAGTTTGGGATGAAGCTACAATGGCACACAAATCAGGAGTAGAGGCTTTAGATAAAACATTGCAAAACCTACGCAACAAAGTTTCACCTATGGGTGGATGCACAGTACTATTTTCTGGAGACTTTGGTAAAATTTTGCCCGTGGTTCCTAGGGGAACAAGGGCAGATGAGGTAAATGCGTGCTTGAAAAGATCAAAGTTGTGGAAACATATCTATAATGTCCAATTCAAAAAGACACTACTGCAAATTGGTCATGAGCAAATGACAGACACAAACTGTAAAGTAGACATAAATCAAAGTCTTTGTGTACCTGTTAAAAACATTGAAGAACTTATAGAAAAGGTCTATCCAGATATTTCAAATGTAAGTGGGAAAACATTGGATTGGTTTAAGAAGAGAGCTATTTTAACTCCAACAAATGACGAATGTTATGTAATTAATGACATGGTTCAATGCAAATTTGACGCCCCTAATAAGGCTTACTATTCAGTCGACACAGTTGTCGATTCTGAGCAAATAGTTCATTTTCCAACCGAATTTCTTAATTCATTAAATGCGTCTGGCGCACCTCCGCACAAACTTAATCTTAAACTAGGCTCACCAGTTATTTTGTTAAGAAACCCAAATCCTCCAAAACTTTGTAACGGCACCCACTTGGTCATAGTATCTTTCAAAAATTATTTAATAGAGTGTAAGATTGTAACTGGATGTGGCGCTGGAGATATTGTATTAAATCCCAGAATACCTATTATTCTGACAGACTTGCCTTTTCAGTGCAAACGCCTCCAATTTCCTTAAAACTTTGTTTCGCTATGACAATAAACAAATCTCAAGGCCAAACATTAGAAGTCGCTGGACTGGACCTAAGTATCAATTGTTTCTCTCATGGCCAGCTTTACGTAGCTTTGTCGCGAGTCACTAATAAAAATAATCTTTTAATTTTATCTCCTGAGAAAAAAGTTCTAAATATTGTTTACAGAGAAATAATTTAATATACCGGTGCACCGGTTTGAGGTTTTTTTCCCTCATTTTAAAAAGAAATTACTTTTAGTTTTTATGCAACTTTTCACTTAAGAATTCTTTTCTTTGCAGTCAAGCCAGTTCATAAAAACTGAGAAATTTTGAAATTAACGCTTTAATTGTCATAAAACAAATAAAGAATTAAAATAAAATCTCTTCTAAAAATATTTTGCTTACTGATGAACAATACAAATCTAAGAGATTACTTAAGTTTTTTTATTTAACTTAGCTTTAGGCATAACTGAAATTAAAAATATTACTATTCCGTTAAATTGCTTTGTTGGAATCAGTTGTAAATGTTAAAGATTAAGTTGAACTAAAGAACAGTCTAAAGAATTAAGTTTATTTTTTATTTTAATAATATTTTTTTTATTTTGCATATTTTGACGGGCGTGGCGAAGCCTCGCGCAACCATTGCCAGCTAGTAATCAATAAAATACCGAAACTCAATTTATGTATAAAAGGAATGTCAAGAATCGATTCTTAATCGACTTCGACTACTGAAGATCGATTCCGAAAAATCTATTATTTTACGAGAAAACTCGATTCTCGAGTAGAATCGGAATCGAGCTTACCATCCCTACTGGCAGCCACCGCGTGCACATAAAATAACCTCCGCACAATAACCACCACAAAAAAATGATTTTTTTCCATGTTATTTATATGGAAAACAGAAAATTTGAAACAGGCACCTCTTAATATTAATAATAAGAGCTCATCTTTTGAGTGACTTTCTTTTTCACATTTTCGAAAGTTTTTAGCCTATTTTTCAGTTGAAAAAAAAGGTTGACTCAGAATGACACACCCTAATATATATATATCAGTAAATATTTTGCGGTTTTATAATTCTACAAACCGCATGTTTCACACACACACGCATGGGTCATAATTTATAATTTAGTATTAAGGAGACACTATTATTAAAAGGAACAAAAAAATAAAATAAAATGTCTTTCCCGAAATATTTAGAAAATTTTTTAAGAAATATGACGACTTAATTGCCAATTTTCCTCTGCGAATGGTAGGCACCTTGTCGTGGTGCAGGGGCTTAAACCGCAGCACAGCACAGCATCTCTCAGCTACCGGAGATGTTGCTGCAGAGCATCGCCCCCGGTGGCTGTCGGAGGCTGCATGTGCACGGTGACCAAGAGCTACCACCTCCTAATCCAGGGTGTTATGCGACCCGTGCCCATTGGATGATTTGCAGCCAGGAGGTAAATTCGGCTGTATTCGTACGGAGCCTTCCCAACACCGGGCCGCCTTGGGAAGTAACGGTGGCCTTACTGCGTCAAGGGACTCTGGCGCAGTGGACTTTCAGACTCCCCTTCTTTAAGACTAGACCGGGAGGCTTACAACACGAGCCGAACGGTCGTAAGAACAAGATGAAAGAACAACAACAACAACAACAACAAACAACAACAACAACGGCAACGACCAAAGCAACGACAATCAAAACGGTGAACATGGACAGCAGCAGCAATAGTACCGCAGGCAAGAGTGGCCCAGGGGCTAAGCGTAAGTTTAGCTTCTTGGACGCCCTGTCGCCGGAAGAACGTGCACTCTTTGAAGAGCACGCTCGTGACGACGACGACGATGTGCCCTCTTCCAGCGGCACTCAACGCAGCGCGTCAACCGCAATTCGCGCAAACGCTACCCCCGCAACCCCCTCGAGCAGGATCGACTGCGGAGAGGAGGGTGGTTTCACGAAAGTGGAATCAAGGGGTGAACGTAAAAGAAGACGGCAACGAGGGAACATTCCTTGTACCCCGGAGCCAGGACAGCCAGGAGGTCATGACGACCCACGTAGATTGGGAATGAGTGGAGCCACTCTTAAGTGGTACCTAAGATTCCTTGAGGACGGCATGACCCCGGAGTCAGCCGAAAGGCGGGCTCTGGGTAGGAGCAGTGGGAAAGACCCTCTCCTAACAATGTACGACACGCAGGTACCAACGGTGGATCGGCCGCGACAAAACGCAGGAACCGAAGGCGTCGTCGTGCTAAAGCAGCCTCGTCGGAGGGACAGAGCGCAGCAAGGCCGGCGACCCAGGAGGCACCTAGTCGATCGGAGAAGAGGAAGGGTGGCCAAATAACGCCTCAGGTGCCACCTAAGCCCAAGAGAATACGGGAAGATAAACCACAAGAGGCCAGTGGTAGGCGCTCCAACCCCAACCAGCAGCCAATAAGTACCGAAAGCCGCAAATACTCGGAGGCTGTAAGTAGCATCCGTATGGCAATGGTGCCCCGCAATTACCCGGCGGAGGCCCTAGAGCCTGAGCAACTTACAGCCCTACAGAACTGCCTGGTAAAGGCCCTATCCATTGGCAATAAGTTCACCGGTGCCTTTAACGGCATATTCTTTAAGGGCGGCATGCTGCTGGTCGACTGCCAGGAAGAGAAGTCGGCCACCTGGCTGAAGGAGATCACGCCAAGGCTCGAGGGTTGGAAGGGCCCGGCCCTGTGTGTAAAGAGAGGTGAGGAAATACCGCGAACACACAGCATGGTAGCGTTCTTTCCGAGAAGTGCAGAGGACAGCTACGACTTCGTGCTTAGTCTGGTGAGGAACCAGAACGAAGGTTTAAGTACCTCGGCGTGGAAAGTCGTAGCAAGCAGTGTTGTGGGTTCCGGGTGGAACCTCAACATCACGATGGACGACGAGTCCTACAAGTTTATAAAGGCTGAAGGGATTCAAACTGAATTTCCGCTTCGGCAAGATTGTGATGCGGCCATGGAGGCCCAAGGCTGCGTCCACGAGCCAAGAGGCCAAGACGGGGATGAACGTAGCACCAGCTCCTCCCGTAGCCCGCCCAGCGGCGCATGAGGCGACTGCAGCTGTGGCTTCGGGTAAGGACAGCGAATCCCCAGCGAACCCATCTCGGCTGGGCAGGTTGCGACCGCCGCCGCGGATGCAGATGAGAGCAACGGGCAGGAAGGAAAGATGTCATTCACCCAGGAGCAGGAGGCGACTGCATCTGTGGTTTCGGGGGAGGATAGCGAATCCCCCAGCGGACTCATCTCGGCTGGGCAGGTTGCGACCACCGCCGCGGATGCAGACGAGAGCAACGGGCAAGAAGAAAAGATGCCATCCACCCAGGAGCTTCTGGAAGGGTTGGAGATGCAGGTCGATGAAGGGGACGAAGACGGGGACCTGTCTCTCTTAGAACGGATTCTGTAGGCTCCAGCACCGGCATAGAAGTGGCCCAGGTGAACCTACATCACGCATCGGCAGCCTCGGCAGTCATCGTGAAGAGGTTCATCTCGGATAACCTGGGCATCCTTCTAATCCAGGAACCTTGGGTGTTCAAAGGAGAGGTAAGAGGCCTCAACATGAGAAGGAGCAAGGTAATCTGGGATCTCTCTAGCGAGAGACCCCGATCTTGTGTAGTCGTTAGAGCCGATATAGACTTTTTCTGTATTTCAGAGTTTCTAACGCAAGACCTGGTGGCGGTGCAAGTGAAGGACAAGGAAGGATCGGACTTCGTCCTTGCATCCGCATACTTTCCGGGAGAGTCAGCCACAGCACCCCCATCGATACTTGGTCTGGTGGAGTATTGTAAATCAACAATCTCCCCTGACCATAGGATGTGACGCAAATGCTCATCACACGGAATGGGGTAGCACGAACTGCAACATGAGGGGTGAGTCACTGCTTGAATTCATACTTAGTAATAATATTAACATTGAGAATGTGGGCTGCGAGCCAACCTTCGTAACAAGTGTCCGCAGGGAAGTCCTAGACATTACCCTAAGCAATGACAACATGATCGGGTTGATCTCGCAGTGGAGGGTGTCAAAAGAGCCCTCACTGTCAGATCACAAAATCATTCGTTTTGCTCTGAGGGTGGTAGTCGGGGACCGACCTCCAACTCGTACCCCCAGAAATACAAATTGGGGCACTTTCAAAGAGATCCTAAGTAGAAGTATAAGTGTAGTGGAGCAGGCGGATGTTAGGTCCACCACAGTTGGACTGGAGAGCAGACTGAGTGCCATAACCCAGTCCATTGTGGACGCCTATCATTGTGCCTGTCCACTGAAAGCGACCACCAGCAAACAAGGCTGCCCATGGTGGTCCAGTAAACTCTCAGCCCTCAGACTGAAGGTGCGTAGGTTGTTCAACAAAGCCAAGCGCACAGGCAGCTGGGAGGACTACAAATGGCACCTAACAGCCTACAACAAGGAGATTAGGCTTGCCAAGTCAAACAGTTTCAGGAAATTCTGTGATAGCGTCTCCTCGACCCCGGAGGCAGCTCGACTGCACAAGGCGTTGTCGAAGGGTAGGACGGACACAGTATTATCCCTAAAGAGACAGGACGGGACATATACGACAAGCGCGGAGCAGAGGGCAGAAACGCTCCTACAAACGCACTTCCCGGAGACGGCTCAAGCTGACCTAACCCCAACCTTGGTCACACGCAGGCCGGATCGCTCAGACTGGCTGACGGCAAGGACTCTGTTCACTGCTGACTCAGTCAGATGGGCACTGGCCTCCTTCTCGAGCTACAAATCACCGGGAGTGGACGGCGTCTTCCCGGCCCTATTGCAGCAAGGTATGGATATCCTCCTACCACACCTGCTGGGGCTGATGAGAGACAGCCTGGCGATGTCGTATATCCCCGAACCGTGGAGAATAGCAAAAGTGATTTTCATCCCCAAGATAGGGAGGAGAGACTATTCGTTAGCCAAATCGTTCCGGCCTATTAGTCTCACGTCCTTTATGCTGAAGGGGATGGAAAAAGTAATAGACAACCATATTAGATCGGAAGCGCTGAAGATTGCCCTACATGCCGGACAACACGCGTACAGGGCAGGTAGATCTACAAATACCGCTCTGTACCAACTCGCGTCTGAGCTACAGGATTCGCTGGATAATGGCGAGGTTGCGATCTGCGCCTTCCTTGATATCGAAGGGGCCTTTGATAACGCGTCTCACACTAGCGTCATCAAGGCACTCGAGAGAAGGAACGTAAATCCCTCGATACGCAGATGGACGGAAGCCCTTCTGCGCACTAGGGTTGCAGAAACAACAGTTGGAGGAAGTAAATTCGTCTTGGCACCACGAGGGGCTGCCCACAGGGTGGAGTACTGTCCCCTCTGCTTTGGAGCCTGATAGTAGACGAACTACTCGAGCTGCTCACCAGCAATGGAATCCGCTGTCAAGGGTACGCGGACGACATTGTCATAATGGCGAGAGGAAGATTTGAGAACACTCTCTGTGACATTGTTCAAAGGGGCTTAAAATTGGCGAAGGAATGGTGTAACACGGTAGGGTTAAACATCAACCCAGCAAAAACCACCGTGATCCCATTCACTAGGCGGAGATCTCTTCCGGGCCTGAGGACCCTAACAATTGGAGCCGCAGAGGTGGAAATGTCTAGGGAGGTCAAATTCCTTGGCGTCACCCTAGACTCAACACTAAAATGGAGCAGGCATTTGGACTTAACGCTGTCCAAAGCAACAAGAGCACTTATGATTTGCAGACGCCTAGCAGGCAGATCATGGGGATGCAAGCCAAACATCATGAGATGGCTGTATACCATGATAGTAAGGCCCATCGTCACCTATGGAGCGGTTGCCTGGGCCACCAAAGCAGCACAGTCCTCTGTGATTCAGAGACTGTCAAAGCTGCAAAGACTTGCATGTGTCTGTGCTTCGGGGCAATGCGCACATGCCCCACAGTGGCACTGGAGGTCTTATTAGAGCTCACACCGCTGCATAAGGTGATCAAGCTAGCAGCAAAGCACACCATGCTGCTAATGTCAGCAGAAGGCTGCGGGAGAGGGAAGATAATGTCCTCCAGGCAGATGGACGCTCTAGCGGAGAGCACACCGCTGGCCCTCCTCCCAGAGACGGCACAACAAGGAAAGTAAACTTCAAAAAGCATTTCAAAGTAACTCTAGGCAGTAAGAAGGAGTGGAACGATTCCACGCTGGAAAGACTGCTGGAAGACAGTACCATTCAGTGGTACACAGATGGCTCGAAAACCCCGGAAGGCATTGGGGCAGGTATTGCGGGTCCGCGAACCAAGCTATCCATACCTATGGGCTGCTTCCCAAACATTTTCCAGGCTGAAGTTCTTGCCATCAGTCAATGCGCTGAAATCAACCTCAGCCGCAACTATCGCAACCAGCGCATAGCTATTCTCAGCGATAGTCAAGCGGCACTAAAAGCGATCTCATCGTACGAGACCAAATCGCTTTTAGTAGAAGAATGCATAGGAAGGCTAAACCGCCTGTCCCTGTGCAACCGGGTGCACCTAATTTGGGTACCAGGGCATAAGGGAGTAGAAGGAAACGAGAAGGCAGACGAGCTGGCCCGCACGGCGGCAGCGTCCAAGATGTGGGGACCAGAGCCGTTCGTAGCAGTAGGACCCCACACTCTTAAGGAGCTGCTCCGCACGGAGGAGAGAGAGGATAGGGAGCGGCACTGGCGGCAGGCAGCAAGTATGCGCCACGCCAAGCTGCTCCTAGGAGGATATAACCTCTCCAGGTTTAAGGAATTAATTAACCTCCCCGTGAGAAATTCCGAATCCTCGTCGCAGTCTACACAGGGCACTGCAAGCTCAGGAAGCACCTGTCCAACATGGGCATGATCTCCTGTGCTAATTGCCGGTTCTGCGACCTGGAACAGGAAACACCAGCACACCTTATCCTAGATTGCACAGCAATCTGTGGAAAAAGGCTTAAGGCCCTGGATTCCATCTTTATCAGCAGGGATCACATCACCACACTAGCGCCCGGCAAACTACTGGAATTTTTCAGACTGCTGGGGCTTTGGGAGGTCATGTGAAACAGGAGAGGGCACAATAGACCCTAGGTCGCGGTGCAGAACCTCAATAATCCTATCTATCTATCTATCTAATTGCCAATGAACATCAAATATTTTTTTATTCCATGCTAAATGAATTGCGACCATGTTTATCCGAGCCATTTATATATTCACCGAATGGGGTACATAAGAAAGATTGTCATTTTGCGGATGATTCATACAAGAAAATAGTAGATATATTTAATTGTATTCACTCTATTCCCGATATAAAATATTGAAAAAAATTTATAATTTATATGCTGTCATTTTTAAGGAGCCAAGATGTTAGAAAACAAAAACCACAAATATGTGATAAAGAAACCAAAAAATAATTTCGAAATGTGACTCAAGAAGATATAAATATGAATTTTACTTTTTAATAATCTAATTGTAATAAAATATTTACGGGAGTCACATCAACGTGGAGAAATATGGATTCAAATTTTGAGAACGAACAACAAATAATTAATTTTGAGATTAATCACGACGAATTTGATAAGATCTTACAAAATTTCAATGAAGAAGGATTTTACAAGCAACTTCAAGAACTAGGAGAGCCCGCCAAATCCTAACAAGGTACCATCGAAAGGGAGACTCAGATACCAAATAAACGTAAGAGACAACGACATTCAAAGTTAATACAATATGAGGTATCTGTACAAACAGCCACTCAACCAAGAGCTATTCCTGGAAATGTAAATAATTGTATTGATGTTTGTGAACCAAAATTAGCAGCTGTTCCTATAAATGGAGTTTTAAACACCAAGGGTTTACTAAATGTAGGAAAAATTGATTTAAATGGAAAGGTGAAAACGTCCCCTCATTTGAAGTTAATTTCAAAAATGATGGGGATATTCAGAAATTAAAATTTTTAATACAACAATGGTTGGATGGTGAAACTTCTCAGGGGGATGATATTGATTTGGAAGGCAATCGAACTTCAATAAAAACCAATAGTATTTGCTGTGATGTTGAATGGATCCGTGAAGATAAACTTCTAAGTGAGCTTTTAGGATTTGTATATAAATATAGAAGTGTTGGTGCCATTGGCCGCATTAAGCACTTGAAAAAAAGTTTATATGCATTTTTTAAAGTTAGACAAAACAAATGTTTTATTTATAAGTGTACAAATGTTTTAAATTTGAAATAAATAAACACATATATATACATATATGTATATATATATACATGCATAAAACCACAAAACCGCAAGAAAAAGTGATCTAGAACCCGTATTTTACTATTTTACCACTACTCATCAGCGGCAATATTCTGTGATTAGCTCGGCCACACTTCCAGTTAAATACATATCTTTCTGAGATTACGGCACCTCTTAGTAAAGTATCCTTCCTGCCTACATCTTCTGCATGTATTTCCAGGTATCAAAGCGAATAATTTCTTACCTCTTGATCGTATATGATATGTCCATTAAAGGTTTAGATGGGTTTCAGAGGTACAAAAAAAGGTATTTTTACGATTTTTTTTTAATATAAGCTTCAAATATTTGAACAATATCTCCTGAAATTTCGATACAAAAATGTTGAAAATGCAGCCGTTAAGACCTCATTTCCCTGGGTGTCTCACAAAAAAGTGCTCTCGCCGTGGACTGTTTAACTTATTATTTGTTCACATAAAATTAAAAAACTAAGCATATTCCGTTAGTACATATCTAAATCTCGTTTTTGAACGATGGAAATAAAATAATATTACAATTTTCCTTTTTTCTCAGACTTTGAAGAAAAAATCAAATTTTTTGGTAAAATTTTCGCCATTTATTGGTCAAAAAAATAAGTTGTAGTGAAACAAGAAAAAATCCTTCGTTCAATAACAAGATAACGGTCTTTTAAAAACGTATACACAATACGAACTAAATCGGTCGATAACTTTTCGAGAAATCGTGTCCACCGACTTCAAAAACACAGTCTCGACAAAAAAAACACGTTTAAAGACGGGGCAGTTAGCGCAGCTAGCCTCGAGCGCACAAGTTCTCAAGGCTGTATCTCCGAAATTATTACTCAGATCAATTTTAAAATTTAGGACAATATTCCAGAAGTATTGTAGAATTTAATAAAGCAAACAAAAAAAAATCGATTTTTTGAAATTTTCAAACCCATCTAACCCCTTAAAGACTCTTACTTTTCTGCAAGTGTGAAAAATTCGGTAAATGTGTCGGAAATGTCTCGCAAAAAACTTCTGTGATAAGCCATCGAGGTGTGTGAAATGTGGAGGCAAACATCCTACTATTGAATGCAGAAAATCTCTAAAAGACTAAATGTTGCAACTGCTGCGATTCTCATCCTGTAAGCTACCGTGGTTGTGTCGTAGCAAAAGAACTGCAAAAACTTAGAGATAAAAAGAATGCTAATTCAGTTGAGGAGAATGCCAATGCTCCGACGAACAAACCCGTTGTGAACACAGGAGAAGTAAAAGCTCTTCATTCCGTTTCTAAAGCTTCATTTGCGCAAATAGCTAAACAAGGCCATACAAATACAATTCAAAAAGTAGTCTGTTATCCCAAATCTTGGATAAACTAAATGAGCAAGAGAAACTATTTAAGTCCTTTAATCAGCGGCTCAACGGTCTTGAGTACCATCTACAATTTATTGATGAACAGTAACAGTAACAGTAACAGAATAATGCTATGGAACGCTAATGGTCTTTCCAAAAGTAAAAATGAATTAGAAGTTATTCTACACGACAGAAATATTGATATGTGTCTATTATCTGAAACACATTTTACGAACCAATCATTTTTAAAATTTAAAAATTGTGAATTATATCACACACCACACCCGGCAAACTCAGCACGAGGAGGGAGTGCTATAATTATCAAAAGTCATATTGAACACTGCGAGGAAGATCCGATTAAGTCAGAAGAAATTCTAAATACAACAATTTCAGTTAAATTGCACAATCACCCATTTTATCTTATTGCTCTGTATAGTCCACCTAGACATAATATAAAAATAGAAACGTATATGAATTTATTAAAAAAATATGACGGAAGGTACATCATTGGTGGCGACTTTAACGCAAAACAAATTCATTGGGGATCTTGTTTAACTGCAACCAAAAGTCGAGAACTTCTCAAAGCTATACAAGCAGTTGGATGTAATTTTGTTTCTACAGGAAGACCCACTTATCGGCCTACAGATAGTCAGAAATTGCCAGACCTTCTGGACTTCTTTATAATCAATAAAATACCGAAGCTCAATTTATGTATAAAAGTTTGCTCAGACCTTAGCTCTGACCATTCTCCAGTGCTACTAACTCTGTATGAAAAGCCATTATTTCGGCCGCCAAGCCAACGTTATGTAATAAACACACTAATTGGTATACATTTAAAAATATATTGAATAAAGTCGACCCAAAGCTTAAGCACATTTCGACTGGTATTGAGTTGGACTGTGAGGTTGAAGTTTTCACAAAAATTATTCAAAACGCTGCGTGGAAGAGTACACTAAATACCCGCGTGAATCTAAGTGGTACCAACTACCCAAAACACATCTTAAAAAGTATCCATAAAAAGCGCAATCTTCGACGGCGATGGCAGCAAACTAGGTCCTCTGTTCTCAAAACTGAGCTTAATAAATGTACAGCGAAACTAAAAGCACAAACTAAAGAGTTCAAAAATTTTTCCTTCAAAACTTATCTGGCTAAACTCACAGCTGATAAATCCACCGACTTTCCACTCAGGAAAGCTGCAAGAAATATTAATAAACAAATAAAACATGTAGCACCAATAAAACTAAACGAAACTGCATGAGCCAAAACGAATGAACAGAAAGCTGCCGTATTTGCAAATCATTTGAGAAACACATTTACGCCTAACGATGGATATGGAATAAATTGTGAAAATAGTTGGATGGATCCGCACATCAGCATTTCTCCTGTTTTTTTGTATTACTTGTAAACATTAAAAACAGTGCTTTATGCCTAAGATACGTGCTATCGCTTTGGAAAGTATCTGAAGTCATAATGATACCCAAACCGGGTAAGCCAGTACACGCTGTTACATCATATAGGTCAATTTCGCTGCTGCCAGCCTTATCTAAAATCTTTGAGAATGTACTCATAAATAGGCTCAAACCAATAATCGCTCATAAAAACCTAATACCAACACATCAATTTGGCTTCCGTGGCCACCATTCAACAATTGACCAGGTACACCGAGTCGTTAATTTCGTTGGAAATACAATCGTTAAAAAGAACGTTTGTACGGCGGCCTTTTTGAACGTGTCTCAAGCTTTTGACAAAGTTTGGCATACGGGTCTACTGCTCAAATTAAAATACATGCTACCCAAACAATTTTGTGAAATAATTGCTTCGTACTTAAAAGATAGATACTTCCGCAATAAACAAGAGGATGCATATTCAAACTTGCAACTGATAGAAGGCGGTGTTCCCCATGGAAGCGTGTTGGGGCAAATGCTTTATTTACTTTTTACCAGTGACCTTCCATTTGATTCTAGTTATATGACAGCGACATTTGCGGATGACACAGCTTTGTTAGCAGCTGGAGAGTTAACTTCAGTATCTAGTCGACGAGTGCAGACAGCAGTCAACGCAATTACTTAGTGAGCATCTAAGTGGCGCATTAAATTAAACGACACCAAATCAATTCATGTCGACTTTACCTTGAAAAAGCCGACATATTGTCCAATTTATATAAATAGCATTCCTATACCACATCATAACAGTGCTAAGTCACCTTACATGCTAAGCTACGCTGGAAAAAGCATGTCAAAGGAGCGAGCTTGATATGAAATTTGGCAAACTTTACCACCTAGTTGGCAGGAACTCCACGCTATCAATTCAAAACAAACTGTTATTATATAATCAAGTTCTAAAGCCAGTTTGGGCCTACGGAGCTCAATTATGGGGTTGCTCAAGTCAAAGGTATATTGCCAGCATTCAGCGCTTTCAAAGTAAGGTACTAAGAACTTTAGTTAATGCTCCTTGGTAACGGGTGAGACGCAAAACAGCAAATGTATTTCTTAACATTTTGCTTTTAAGTATCTCTCCTAATTAATTAGACTAGAATTGTTGTTAGTATTTTATTTTTATAGACCAGGTACAATGTTAAATAATAATAATAAAGAAAAAAAATATGTCACATTAATTTTTTTAACCATTAATCTTTAAGAGATATGAAGAGATAAGTATTATTTTTTTTTTTAATTTTAATCAAAAATTACATTTTTCTTTGTAGAATTCATAATATATAAAATTCGGTAGGTAAATACGAAAAGTAACGTCTACCGAAACTATTGAAAAAAATTTAGTTACAACTATTACCTATACACCTATGCATATATTTATGATATTCGACTGCAGAAGCACTAGGCGGGTGATCAGCAATTTGAGGGTTTGAGATCCTACCCGTTCCTAATTGGAGTGCTTGTCTTGGATGGGGGTCTTTTTTGGTTTGGTTTAATCGATTTATACGATAGCTGTCTCAGTATTTCAGCATTTAACGATGAAACTATGTAGAATATTTTATTTACAACTCTTTACATAAAATATACCATATTTTAGACTATGTTTTTACCTATAGTTTATGAACTTCTTAAATAAATCTCTTCTATAATTTGCAAAATCGGCATAATTTATCTACCGTATATTTCTTTCCTAAAATTTAGGAAAGATTTTAAAAATTATCTTACGCAACCCTGTTACGGCCTGCTCAATAGCAATACTGGCAAGATATTTGAATACTTTTTAATTAGATTTTGAGAATCTTCAATGGATGATGATGGTGATTATTGTGTGATAGAGATTTTCTATTATCGAAATTACGCGATATTATTAATTTATTATGAGCTTAAATTTCGGAAATTATAAAATTTGTACTCAGTTTCGTAGAATTTCCATTTGCTGAAGTTCGTTTCTTCCATGGTTGCTTAAATGCACTTAAATTTTTTCAGTGCTGAATATTTATTAATTGACCACAGTTAAAAAGGCATAAATATAAAACTTAATTATTCCTGTATTTGCTAATATGCCCGCTCCTTTAAGAATATATAAACTGATTTTATTTTGAAAAAATATCAAAATTTTACATATAAGTATCCATAAATTTTAAGGAAATATCACAATGCAACCATTATCTGGTTCCACCTTGGTTGCCAATAGAAACTCAACCCCAGACTCACCTCTCAGCTGTGCCTTTGTTTACATCATATCAGCTGATAGTTTTCTACTCCCCCTTTAGTTATGAAATTTGAGATACAGATATAGACTTTGCCTTGGATTTATATGTATAATGCAATTCTAGGGTTATACGAGTATAATGCCCATATGACTATTGTGGATTTACACTGACCTTTGTAGGCCCATGGCTCTTGCGCCAGAAATATGGCCAAGGCGATTGTGACGTATATTGATGTAGACAATTTTGATGACAAATGTCATTTAGTTACAACTGTTTGATCCTCGATATTCGAAAACATCATCTTCGTTTTTATTGGCTTGTGTCTTCCTCAGGTTTAGACTGGTTGCCAAATACTCGAGTTCCTTCGTTGTGGAGATTTCTTCTTCAGTCCCTTTTTCCGCTGGATGAACGGTCATCTTCGATGCAGTTCCGTAGTGGACTACGTTCGCATCTTCGCCATGTCCAGTCTTAATCTCAACCCCCACGTGTTTTTACTGCTCTTCGTCCTGAGTACCAGACGTCTTTGGTTTGGCTAGAATGCTTCCGAGTCTGTAGTTCAGTCTGAAGAGGTTTTAACTGATTCTGGTGAATAGCTCGTCGTCTCCACCGAGATTTAGCTTTAAACAACTACCTTCGTCCTTACCCCCTAGTACCTTCTAATAATTGATCTGCAGACCTTTTTTTGGACCTTCATTAATTTTTGTGGTGAGCTTTACCTCTTTTAACTAGCCATTCAGCTGTGCAGGCAGCAATAAATAGCCCTGGTCTGAATGTCACTTTTTATGGGTTAGGTTAGGATGGCAGATCAAAGAATGAAGTAATTTGTGATGCCATAGAAAAGAAGAACTCCTACATATGTTCAAACTATAATTTAGCAAAACGGTTGGTAGCCAACACAAATTTGCATTTAATATCTATTCCCGCTAGCTCGGTGGTTTAAGTCTTGACCTCCCAAACGCGGGACGATCACGAAGGAAGTGTAGAATTGTTTCCACCTCATCTTCTTCCATACAGCTTCTGCAGATGGTGCCTAGTACTATCCCCAACTTTACAGCGTGGACGCAAATATCGCTAAGAGGCTAGCCTTAGCGAGGGCAAAAAGATCACTCCTGATAACACCAATGGTCTTTTCCAACCCCTCATCGCTTCATATATTATTGCCTGGTGGATCTCAGTTAGCTGTTTCGGCGGCAGAAACTCTTTCGGGCAGTCCTTAGAGAACATTGCCACCCTGACGACTCGTACAGTCTCAGCCATTCCTTATTGCTTGTGGCTTCCGAACAGTTGACCTCTCGTTGTCTAGTTGCGGATGCTGGCCTTGGAAGATTCTGGGCTCATACCTTTTTCCAGATTCCTGAATTGTTGCTTAGAGAGTCTCATGTGTAGCTTCTTTCTTCAGTCTGTCTTTTTAGACTCGAGTCGTTTAGTCTATTTCGTCGTTCAGGGATCCATCGGCGGTGTTCTTCCTGTTCCTCGTCTTTTCATTGTGAAATTTTCTTCTCATGGTTCAAAAGTTAAGTCAAAATGTAATCGATTTTGTACTGTTGCTGGCGTAAATATTCAGCTATCAACTTGATTGCACCGAAAATAATCTCTAAATCGTCATGGTTCAAAAGTTAAGTCAAAATGTAATCGATTTTGCACTGCTGGCGTAAATATTCAGCAAAACTTTTTATTACTTGGAATATACTTCTTAATCAAAAGTAAAATCAACATGTAAGAAAGAGCTAATTTCGGGTGCAACCGAACATTTTAAACTTTTGCAACTTCCAAGAATCAAAGCGAGAGACCTTAAGATAAGAAAAGTCAAACTGAGGATTGTAATCTTAACAATTTTTTATATATATATACATACTCCATATAATTCATACATTGACAGACAAATTCGGGATAAGATTTGTTAGAAAAAGGAAAATCACTACAAGCATATGTAGTATATGGGATTTGGGGCAGCGTTTGAAAAACTACGCTACTCCCGTAGAATTTCATTTAGCTCTTGCTACCGCATCACTTTGACGGGAGCCACAGCATAGCCTTAGCATAAGAATGTAAAAGTATGTGCTCTACTCTGCTCCCAGTTTTGTTAGGTAAAAAACTATAGCTGTAGCGAGAGCAAAATTTAAAATGCTGCGCTATACTCTGGCATAGCGGTAGCAAAAAATTGGAAGCGGTAGCAGAACGGAGCTAATGAAAATTTTCATGTGCTACAGCTCCTGCAGGTGTTTGTTGTTTTTTTCTTTTTTTGATATTTTCTGTCATAATATTTGAATTAATTGAATAGTTCAAACAAAAAAATGTTATGCAAATCATTTTGGCACTTGTTACATCAAGTGACTTTATACTATAAATCTAAAATCAAATATTTTAAAAAATTTATTAATAAAGTGAATTAGATAATAATTGAATAAATTATAAAATGATTTTTATATTATGTAAAATTTTTAGTGTTTATGTTGTCCAGATTACATAAATTTCGTTTATCATCAATGAGCTTGTCTTGTGCTTTAATCGTATAAATAACAATCCCTTTATCTTGAAAACTCTGGACGCCAACTTTCCAACTCTTAAAGCTCCTCTTTGTTGGAATATTGTTTCCAAGACTCGTAAACTTTACGAGCCAGCCATCCCCATACGTTTTCTTTTATATTGATGTCGGGTGAATAAGGCGGCCACTGCATTAGACGGACATTTTGGTCCTCAATCCATGACTTAACCACCCGGGCAGTGTGGATCGGGGCATTGCCGTGTTGGAAAGTCCACAGCAGATCTCCGAACACGTTTTGGAAATGGGGAAAAGCTATTTCAAGTACGTTTTTGTAAGTGTTTGCATTCATATTTGTAGTTAAAAACTGTAACTCGCACGCGATCCAACTGATGTTCCTCTTTGCGAAGATCATGGAAGTAGTAGTTGTGTCCGTCCGGACCTTCCACATTAAATTTTTTTTCATTCGATAAGACAACGTAGCGCCAATGAGAATTCCATGTCATGTGCTTCCTCGCAAAATTCAAACGCACTTCCTTTCTAGCAACGTTTAGTGAGGGTTTTTTCTTTAATTTCTGTCTTTTTAAATGTGGAGCACTACGTATCACTCTTTGAATTGTAGATAAGCTCGCTTTAACATTAACATTTGCACTAATCTTTGCGGTCGAGGCGTGAGAGTTTGAGGCTTCTCTCAAAATTGCTCTCTTATCAGCAGCGGAAATCACTCTAATATTCCCTCCTTTGTTATTTTTGCCTTAATTCAACTTATTGCTGAGGGATGCTGGTATAACTTTACGACTTCTGCCAATTTTTTTGGATATTTAACTTATTGACAGCCCTGCTTCCTTGTAAGGTTCAATTTTGGATCTCTCCTCAACAGATAGCGATTTTCCTTTACCCATATTAAAGCTAATAGTTTACTTTAGCAGTATAAAAAAATTGGTTGCAATACGCATTCAACCGCTGAAGATAAACTGAAAAGAATTTTCATGTGCTAACCTGATGACGCAAAAATACAACACACTTCTCCATCAAAAATAATAGAAAACAGCAAAAACCAAATAACGGGATCTCTCTTTCACATGTTCTCTTTGGCAATGAATAAAGTATTTTAAAATTAGCTTTCTTTGGATTCAATTTCTTGAACTAGCCTCTCTGTTACCTCCGCTTTCCACTTTTCTTTAACATTTCGCAACCACGTTTTTGGGGTTGGACACACAAAATTTTCTAGTAAGCCTTTCTCCATATTTGAAACTGGAATAATTGCAAAAGTAAAAAAATTGTATCACGAAAATATAACAAAAAAACTTACCTCGAAATCGTCAAACAACTTTTTTAAAATATGTTATTCTTTTTAGCAGCTGTTCGTACGGTAAACAAAACCAAATAGACAACATGGTAGCAAATCAAATTTAATTGTCAAATGTTGTCACAAATCGAAGTTTGATTGTTTTCATTTGGCTGTCAAATATGCTGGCAATTGTAATTGACACCGTTTTCATCATTTTGACAATTTTTGACGTCAAATATGACCTACTGAAAACCAGCCATTATATACAGGGTATTCCATACCAAATCGACCACTTTTGAACCCCACCCCTTTAGATTTTGATGAAACTTATCCATGCTTTCTACCCTTCGAAAAACATTTTTGAGAATTTTTTCAAAATTTTTTGTCCAACTTCAAAAAAGTTATGAATGTTTCAAAAAAATGGCTTTTTTATTTTCATATAGCCATAACTTTTGTAGAAACTGACTTTTGGGGACCCTTTTTTTAAATTTTTGTTTTTGAATGAACTTTTCGAAAAAATACACGAAAAAAATTTAACACGATCAATTATATAAAATAATCGGTTTTTTAAGTAAAATCGTCATTTTTTGGCAGATATTTGACAACTATCCCTGCTAATCCCGGAGTGGGCCGATTTTTTTTATATTTTTTTTATGTTTTTCATTTTTGAAAATTTGACAATTTTTTTTAAATAAATACATAATATGCTGTTTAAATAACCTAACTAAATATGCTACCACAGTCGTGTAGATACAAACACACATTTATAATAGGTTGTCAAAAAAGTCTTGCGGTAATTGCGCTAGTTGGCACTGAAAGCGCGTAGTTCTAGTTTTATTCGTCGCATCGAGTCATGCTATACCTTTTTGGAAAGCTCATTTCCCGCGCTAACACGTGTTTGATTGATTGTCGTTTCGTGATTTATAGCGTCGCAAACATGGAGCAAAATATAGAGAAAATACGGCATATTTTTACAGTACTGCTACGATAAAGGCAAAAATGCATCTCAAGCCGCCAATAAAATTTGTGCAGTTTATGGACCCGATACAGTTTCCATTTCCACCGCACAACGATGGTTTCAACGTTTTCGTTCTGGTGTAGAGGTTGTCAAAGATGCGCCACGCTCCGGAAGGCCTGTCGTCGAAAATTGCGATAAAATCGCTGAATTGGTCGAAAGAGACCGGCATAGTAGCAGCCGTAGCTTCGGTCAAGAGCTGGGCATGAGTCATCAAAAATTCATTTCAATTTCAATAAAAAAAAAATTCAATAAAAATACCGCAAGACTTTTTTGACAACCCATTATATGGATATAAATATTCTTGGTATCGTATTGCACAAATATATCATATTATTTATTTAAGTTATGTCATCTTCAAGATGTTCTCGTAAAAAACGACGCAAGAAATCTCTTTTAAAAGTAGTCCATTTCCTCCAATGTTTGTGATTGTTGCGAATTGGAGAGCGATACCGAACAGTAACTCGGGCATGGTTCTTGGAAGGAGTTCTATGTCTATCATGTATACTTCGTCGAGCTCTTATCACCACTTCCTCACCTTTCGATGTTGATAGTAAATGCTGATGTAGCTATTTGGTTCTGTTAGGTAACATGTCGTTATTCGGCATAATTATTGGTGTCAGTTGTCGTCGAAATGATGAAACAAAAATGTCCGCAAAGAGGTTAGTTGTTCCTTAGAAGTTAGTGATGTTACACGTTTTGCAGGATCCCTGCTCGGGCGCCAATTGTATGGAGGTTTTTCTGCTTATTTTGATTTGTATGGAGCCCTTCATAAATATTTTATGTTTTACTTCTATATACATATTTACAAGGTGCGTTCCAAAGTAAACAAGACTTAAAAAAAAAAAACAGAACAAATGGTTTTTCCACAAAATCATTTTATTTTATTCAAAATAGACTCCTGCTGCTTCAATATACCTTTTTGCACGGTCCAAAAGCATATCGAACGAGTGTTTTAGCTCGTTGGCCGGTTTGGCCGCCAGTATGCCGGTGCAAGCTGTTTGAATGGCCTCTACGTCTGCATAACGCTTTCCTTTCAGGGGCAAATAAATTTTTCAGAAAAGGAAGAAGTCGTACGGTGCCATATCAGGTGAATACGGGGAGTGGTTAATGGTTAAACTATGATTTTTGATCAAATAATCGTCCTTCGAATGTTGGATTCTGAGCAATTTTTGGTCGTCAGTCAATTTGTGCGGAACAAACCGTGCATACACCTTTAATAAGCCCAAATGTTAGGTCAAAATGCGATAAATCGATGTTTTGGAGATGTTCAATTCCATTTCCATGAATTTCAATGTTGATTTCGCTGATTTTTTATGAATTCACACACAGTTTCGATGGAACTTCCGGTGATGACGGATTTTGATTGGAAAAAATAAAATAGGTTTAGAAAGTTGATTTAATGAAATGGTAATAAGTCGATGTGATAGAGAACAGGTCCAAAAAACAGTATAAAAATTTGTGTGTGTTTTTTGTTACAGTAGTAATAGCTTAGAACTAGACTTACAAAGTAGTTTTAAAGAAATGATAATAATTTAAATTTAAAAAAATATTTTCTTTTAATTCCATTATGTGGCTTAAAAAATAATAATTTTGATCGTCATTTATGTCCTCACGACCGCTTTGAAAACGTTGAAACCACTCGGGCATTCTCCTACGGGATAGGCAGTCATCGCCATAAACTTATTTCATCAATTGAAACGTTTCGGTAAAAGTTTTACCAATTTTAAAACAAAAATTAATGGTGGCTCTTTGTATATTAAAAATTCCTCCTCCTTTAACTATAAATTAGAAAAAATGTCATTTTTTCCTTTAACAACGATGTTTAATGATTTCTAGCAATAGACTTCGACCTGATCTGACCTGACTTGTTTTTTTTTTGCTCCACGGAATAACGGTTTTTTGTTATTTTAAACTGCAGATCATGGCGGGAGTTGATGTTTGCTGGTATGCTGGCCAGTCAGCGAACGTCACGCACATATTGAGAATTGAGTGCAAGAATAGGCTTAGCTTAGATTATAGCATTAGCCTTTGTGTCAGTTTTATCAACCCTTGTGTTTGACAACAGGTGTACCCCAACTACTCTCCTTGGCAAGCTCGAAGCGTCCTCGTTTCGAAAAAGTAATTTTGAATCTCGAAAATCGATCTGAACCCACTATCAGAAAGTTGTTTTAATGAAATGGTAATAAGTCGATATGATAGAGAACAGGTCCAAAAAAGTTATAAAAATTTGTGTTTATGTTTTTAACATAAAACATAATATTTTTCTATTTTATTGTTTAAACTTAATTTTTGCAGGAAATTATTAAAGAAAACTATCGCAAATTGCTCTTGTGGGTTCTTTTCTCTTCGATCATACCTGCAGTACCGAGATCTCTTTCTATAAAAATTTTATCAAATTTATTACCCAATCGTTTGTTTCTTCTCCAACTTCGTATGTTTTAAGAGTTTTATTTGCATTAAATATGTTAAGAGTTTTTTCTTGAGCTTCTACTAACCTTTTTTTTAAAGGCATTTAATTTTTCAGCTGGATAATTGTGAAATACGTCAACAGTCTTAGCGCTTATGACAGAGTGAATATTATGTTTGTATTTGCAAGTTACTAGTAAAATTAGGTCAGTAGTTTCATATATTTGCTGCTGTTCCTTAATACAACGCGTTTACACGTGGCCGTTGCTTTTGCTGTGAAGTGTGTGGATGAAGAATTGATCGATAGAAAAGTGATTTCTGAGTAGTGTTTTTATTAAATTGGAGGTGAAAGCCTTTTCGTTGTCGGATACAACAGTTTTTGTATTGTTGAAAATTAAAAAAACTTGTAGGAGAGCATCTTTTACATCAACAGTGGATCCTGATGCGATTGGCTTCACCACGGCAAATTTAGAAAAGTTGTCGAATCATGTCAAAAAGTTTTGTTTGGTGGTAATAAAAATATCGAAAGGATTTGCCAACGCCAGGGTATGGTGACTTGCCCTGGTACTTATTTTCGAAGCAAATCTTACATTTTGCGATTAGATCTTTTAATATTTGTTTCAAATTCGAAAAATAATATTCTCTGGAAATTTGCTAAAAGTTTTCAGATAAACAGCGGTGTGCTCGATTATGTTCAGTAGCGACTGTTTCTAGTTGGTCATACTTGTTTGTCAAATCAATAACGAGTAATTTGGTGTGAACATATTTCTTCCTAATTGGCGCAGACACCGCTTACGCGATTATAGCCGAGTTAACAACAGCGCGAGTTTTAGGTTTGTTCGAGCGGAGGAATAAAAATGCCAATGATGTTGTTTCTATGACATTATATATTATTCTCTGATGTTTCAAGTTATGTTCTGCTTATATAACTACTAAAGTGATTACAATTTTCTTAATCTATTTCTTTGTTTTGTTTATTTTCTTATGAAATACAATATTTGTAAAATGTAATCTTATTTTCTATTGAATGCAAACAAACATGACTGTGGGGTTTACCCGATAATGTTTGGGTTATCATTATAGTCAAACATAAGGACCAAAACATGTTTGTATGCATTTGCATTATGAATACAATATTTGTAAATGTAATCTTATTTTCTATTGAATGCAAACAAACATGACTGTGGGGTTTACCCGATAATGTTTGAGTTATCATTATAGTCAAACATAAGGACCAAAACATGTTTGTATACATTTGCATTATGTTCTTTATCTCTACTTGTTATCTTATATTTTTGTAATGTTTACTTGTTTTTCTTTAATCTTTTATTTTGTCCAATTTATAGTATTTTGTTGTGTGGTGTCTGGTTGGGATGATAGTGTACACATAACTCCTCCTCCCTTAATGGAAAACTCTCCTGAGTTTGAATAGTATTGTTTTTCATTTTTTTAATTTTACAAGATATTAAAATTATTATTATAATCACAATAATACTTAAAATTGATATTCCAATATGAGAGATATTTTTGTGATATTTTAATTCATTAATTTCTTTTAAATTTTCTTCGTTTTTAAATACAAGGTCGTTAATTGTAATTTTGTTAGTGAAATTGTGAGTATCATAGTTTGGATAATAGAATCTCTGATTGTATGAAATTTTAGTATTTGAGAATGTTTGGTATAGGGTCTTAATAGTGCAGTTATTATAATGAATCAATGTAGTGTTTTTCAACTTAATTTTTCTGTTGTCGCAGTTCTGGTTTAGTTCTATGCCATTTGCATTTTTATTAAAATAGTTTCTTCATCAATTTGTAAAATTTCTGTAATGCTATTTTTGATAAGTTCACAATTTAATAAGTAGATGCAATGTTTAGAAATTTGTAGTTCATTGAGTGTTTTTAGCTTCTTCGAATTTATAAGTGACATTTTTGTATTCAAAAACATTTTCGATTTCTGCTGTTATTTCTTTACCTGCTGTGTTTGGTATAGGAATATTAGTTTTTAATTGTACCGATTGAAATTCTTTTGGGATTTTGACTACGAACATTAACAAATTTTCTTTATATTCCAAGGCGCATAATTTTATATATTGAAGTTTGTTGAGGTCTATGTTGTAATTATAAATTTCTTCATTTGTTAAAATGCTTGGGTGAAAAATACCATTTTTGCTGAAATAATGTTTTCCTGAATCTGGTTTACTGCGTCTTTGAGAATGTTTATCTTTATTGTTTGTTCATGAAGAATCAATATTTTGTCTGTTCTCTCTTGATACACTAAAGAATTATTTCTTTCGTCTTCAATAATTTGTTTTAATTTTGTAAACGTGTTCGAAAAGAAATTATTAATTTTTATTTGGTGGTCGAGAGCTGTAATTGAATTATGTAAATTTTCATCTACTTTCTTAAGGTGATTTTCAATATCTATTCTATCTCCATCATCCATCGTTCCAAATAGAAATTTATGTACAGAACCTATACCGTTAATTAACCCTCTCTTTTTTCTACTAACTTCTTTTCTTGGGATTAATGTTTTGATTTTACCTCTCAAGATTTCAATTTCATTAGATAGGGTGTAGTAATGTAAATGTGAATATGTTTGCGAGATTTTTGTTATATTATTTAGTATGTAAAGAATTTCGCGAGGGTCAATTATGTGAATTACGAGGTCAGATGATGTAACAATCTGTTTAGTGTTGGTGATAATTTCTGCGTATCCATTGTCGGTATGTATTTCATGTACTTCCAGTTTGGCTGCATTGCTAATTATTACAATTGCTATCATCAATGTTATTTTGAAGATGTATTTGACCTAAAAATTTGTTTGGACGTTTAATATTTGTCGGGTGAATATTATCTAATGGTAATTTTCTATACCTTGGTTCGTATTTGTGCCGAACTGCTTTATAATTTTTTACGTAACCTTCTTTTTGAGTGTTACTAAACTCTTCTCTATTTCTATTTAGTTTTCCTATGTATTTTTCTTTAGTCTTCTGAATAGTGTCTTTAATCAAATTCTTATCAGTTTTTCCATTTATAACCTCAAGAGGTGTGGCTTTAATTGTAGAATGATAAGATTTGTTATACCATTCTATGCTTTGAAGTACTTTTCCGCTGTCGAAAGGCTTGGTTTTCAATTTCTAGGACTCTAATTCTTTCGGATAGAGTATTATGAAATCTTTCGATATCTGAATTCCCAGTATGACTGTTTGGTTTTGTAAAATGAACTTCTATTTCTTCTTTCCTAAAAAAATCTTTTATGTTAATTGAGTTGAATTCATTATCTAATATTAACATTCTGGGTCTACCTTTGATAGAAAAGAATAATCTAAGCTTTTCTATAATAGTTATACTGTTTCTATCTTCTAGCTGAAATGCCATAGCAAATTTCGCAAATTTGTCTATAAAAGTAAGGAAGTAACATTTTTATTTATGTATATATCCGCGTGAACTATTTCATTTATATCTGATGGTGTTTTCGTTAATTGAAATTTTGGTTTTAAAGGTTTTCTATCATATTTTGCTCTATTGCAAACGTCGCAATTATTTATATATTTTGAATCAAAACTTTCAAATTTTTCCAGTATATTAGTTTTTTCAATTTTTCATAATTTTCGTTAATACCTGCATGGCCTGTTTCATTTTTATGATATTGAGCAATTTGTTTATAAACTTGTTCTTCATTTTTCATATCTTTAGCATGGAATTCACATCTAAAAAACTTTACATGTCTATTAAATATTTGAATAAGCTTTTGCTGAACTATATTGTACTGATTATCGGTTAAATAAGAAAAAATACCTACTTTTCCACTATTTATGTGCTTACGACAAAGATCTATGAAATTATTATTTTTTATATCTTCTGCGCTAATAAAAATTTTCTTCGTGTTGCCTAGTTCTTCAGATTCCATAATTTTCTTGTTTGTTAAAATGATTTGTGTATTGAAGCGATTTACAATAGTGTGTAAAATTGGAAAATGATCATTTAGTTCCTCCTCTTGAGAGTGGATTGTAGCATTTGTGCTTATGTTGTCTTCTTCCAATGAATGAATCTCGCCTGTGTTACTATCTATTCTACTTAGAAAATCGGCTACGTTATTTTCCTTTCCTTTCACGTAATTTATATTAATATTGTATTCACCTAGTTTAATTAACCATCTTTGCAATCTTGGGTTAATGTCTTTTCCCTTGTTTTTTATTTGGAGCCACTTAAGTGGTTGGTGATCGGTTAAGAGATCGAATGCTCTGCCATAAATGTATGGTCTATAATATGTCACTGCCCAGACAATAGCTAGTAGTTCTTTTTCTGTAGTGGAATAACTTCTTTCGTGTTTGTTAAGTGTTCGACTAGCATAGCTTATAGGATGACTGTCCTGGGTTAATACTGCGCCAATTGCAAAGTCACTTGCATCAGTTGAAATGCCAAATTTTTTTGTTAAAGTCTGGATATTTCAATATTGGTGGGCTTACTAATAGATTTTAAGTTTTTCAAAGGATGATATGTACTGAGGATCGCGAGTGTTTATTTTAATATCCTTTTTAAATATTTTGTTAAACCATGTGCTACTTTAGCGTAATCTCTTACAAATTTTCTATAATAACCTGTTATACCTAGGAATGATTTAATTTGCTTTGATGTAGTAGGCAACTTTAGTTTTTGTATGTTTTCGATTTTGCTTAAATTTGGTTGTATCCCTTCTGTTGTTAAAGTGTGACCTAGAAATTCAGTTGTTTTCGCATGAAAAATTTGCATTTATCTACCTGAATCTTTAAATTATGTTTTCTTAATGCTGAAAATATTTTGGTGATATTTTGGGTATGTTCTTCAATACTTGAACTAAAAATTAAGATGTCGTCTAAATAAACTACACATATCTTGTTGATATATTCCTAAGAACTGAATTCATTAAACGTTGGAAAGTTGCTGGTGCATTCTTTAGTCGAACGGCATTCTTATAAATTCAAAGTGTCCTTGGGGTGTAGAAAGCTGTTTTTGGTCTATCTTCTTCTTTTATTAATACTTGATGAAAGCCTTTTGCAAGATCTAATGTTGTAAAATACTGAGCTCTTCCAAGTTTGCTGAGTATTGTTTCTATATGGGGTATTGGAAATTTGTCATCTATAGTGACTTCGTTTAGCTTCCTGTAGTCAATAACTATTCTCCATTTTTCTTCATTGAATTGTCTTGCTTTTTCGGTACAATCCAAAGAGGCGAGTTGTACGGGGAATTACTTTCTTTAATTATACCTTGGCGCAACATCTCGTTCATCTGTCTAATAATTTCTTCTTCATGAATTTGGGGATATCTATAAATTTTATTATAAGTTGGTCTACTTGTTTTTGTAACTATTTCATGCTGAATTTCATGAGTATGAGAAAGGTTTTACCTTCTTGGAAAAATAAATCGCTATTTGCTTTTAGAATGTATTCTAATTTTTGCTTTTCTTCTTCATTCATGTCACTATTTGATAAAATATCTAGCAAATTCTCTTTACATTCTGTAAGTATATTAATATCTTCGTAATTGTAAGGGCATGAGTTTATAAATTTAACTTTATTGCCGTTTATTTCTACATACTCCTTTTCTAAGTTAATTATTGCTTTAATAGGTTTTAAAGTATTTTGTCCTATTATTGCATCAAAGTTTTTATTTTTTATGTTGGTTAGTTTCCAATGTATATAACTTTTTTCATTGAATTCGTTTGGGGTTGGGGTGACTAACTCTTTATTTAGGGAAAAATTTTCCTTAATGGTGCTAAAGTGTATTGGTTTATCAAGCTCAATGCATTCATAATCTTTTAACACATTATATTTCAATAATGATGTTGTAGACCCTGTGTCAATAAGACATTTAATTTTGGAATTTTTTATGGTCACTTCTATTATCGGTAACGATTGTTTTGGGCTGGCAACCGAAAATTTGCTTGTTCTTGAACGTGATCTATTTCCATCGGTTCGGGGGTTTTGTCTCCTTTGGACTGAATTATATCTTCTAGATTGTTGTGAATTATTTTGCCTACTTTGTCCAAAGCTAAATTGTTGATAATTGTCATTTTGGTTAGAATTGTTACGAAATTCTCTCGGCTGATTTTGTCCAAATTGAAAATTATTGGAATTTTGCATATACTGGTTATTATTGAAATTGCCAAAATTGTGAGACAAAGAATTTCTATTTGAAAATTTCTATAATTATTTCTTTTATAATTGTTTTGTCTTTTATCAAATTGTATTAGCAAACCTGTCTCTTGAAGAACGCTAAAAGCCTCTCTAATGGTGCTTATATTTCTACTAATCACTACACTGCTTAAGTTGGGGTGTATCCCATTTAAAAATGTTTTTAGAATTAAACTTTCGTTGTTAATTGGGGAAAATTCTATAGGCTTTATCCTATCGAATTCATGTTTTAAATTTAGTTTATCTAAAATATCTTTTAAATTTTGGAAATATTGACTTACGTTATAGTTTCGTAGTACAATCGCCTGATTGTAAAGGGTGTGGTACGACTCCTTTACTCCAAAATTCTTTATGAGTTCTTCTCTCATTTGCTGCCATGTTGGTGTAGGTCCCAAAGGCGGATGACACTTGCTGCTTCTCCTTTAATTTTTGTTTTGACGTGTCGCTGCGTTACAAATTCCAACATTGATGGGTTGGGGTTGAATAAAGGAAGGATCATGTCAACTTCCTGATGAATGATGATAAATCTCTGCCGTCAAAGTCCATGATTCTTGAAGCTTCCTTCAAAATTTGCGATCCTGTCATATGAAGTGGTTGCTGCTCGCCTGGATTCATTGCTGATGTATCCTCTTTTATTACAACTGAACTTGTTGTTGTTGCTTTGTATGGTGCACTTCGCTCTTTCTGCGTCTTCTGTGTGTGGGGCATTAATCTTTAATCCCACTCTTCCTGGTAATGTTGATGGGCGGAATGAAGCTATTCTTCGCCTTCACAAATTGTAGTCCTCGGAGTCGCTCTCCGACGTTCCAGATAACTTGTGTAGAAACTTAAATTTCTTAAACTTGGCTATCTGTGCCGACCGACTTATATATTTGTATATATAAGAGATCTTTTTAAAATGGGAGCTAATCTTAAGATTTGCTTCCCGTTGCTAAAGCTTACGAAACTTAAAAACTTCAGTTTTTAGTATCGCTCAACTTTGCAGTTTGTTTTTACCGACTGCGCCAGTTTTAGGTTTGTTCGAGCGGAGGAATAAAAATGCCAATGATGTTGTTTCTATGACATTATATTTTATTCTCTGATGTTTCAAGTTATGTTCTGCTTATATAACTACTAAAGTGATTACAATTTTCTTAATCTATTTCTTTGTTTTGTTTATTTTCTTATGAATACAATATTTGTAAAATGTAATCTTATTTTCTATTGAATGCAAACAAACATGACTGTGGGGTTTACCCGATAATGTTTGGGTTATCATTATAGTCAAACATAAGGACCAAAACATGTTTGTATGCATTTGCATTATGAATACAATATTTGTAAATGTAATCTTATTTTCTATTGAATGCAAACAAACATGACTGTGGGGTTTACCCGATAATGTTTGGGTTATCATTATAGTCAAACATAAGGACCAAAACATGTTTGTATACATTTCCATTATGTTCTTTATCTCTACTTGTTATCTTATATTTTTTGTAATGTTTACTTGTTTTTCTTTAATCTTTTATTTTGTCCAATTTATAGTATTTTGTTGTGTGGTGTCTGGTTGGGATGATAGTGTACACATAACTCGCGCCAGTCGTTTCTTCTTTTCGCTACGTGGCGCCAATTGGATAATCCAAGCGTAGCCAGGTCCTTCTCCACCTGGTCCTCCCAACGGAGTGGAAGTCTTCTTCTTCCTCTGCTTCCCCCGGCGGGTACAGCGTCGAATACTTTCAGAGCTGGAGTGTTTTCGTCTATTCGGACAACATGACCTAGCCAGCGTAGCCGCTGTCTTTTAATTCGCTGAACTATGTCAATGTCATCGTACATCTCGTACAGCTCATCGTTCCATCGAATGCGATATTCGCCGTGGCCAACGCGCAAAGGACCATAAATCTTTCGCAGAACTTTTCTCTCGAAAACTCGCAACGTCGACTCATCAGTTGTTGACATCGTCCAAGACTCTGCACCATATAGCAGGACGGGAATTATGAGTGACTTATAGAGTTTGGTTTTTGTTTGTCGAGAGAGGACTTTGCTTCTCAATTGCCTACTCACTCCGAAGTAGCACCTATTGGCAAGAGTTATCCTGCGTTGGATTTCTAGGCTGACATTGTTGGTGGTGTTTACGCTGGTTCCACGATAGACGAAATTATCTACAACTTCAAAGTTATGACTGCCAACAGTGACGTGAGTGCCAAGTCGCGAGTGCGACGACTGATTGTTTGATGACAGGAGATATTTCGTCTTGCCCTCGTTCACTGCCAGACCCATTTCTTTTGCTTCCTTGTCCAGTCTGGAGAAAGCAGAACTAACGGCGCGGGTGTTAAGGCCGATAATATCAATATCATCGGCATACGCCAGCAGCTGTACACTCTTGTAAAAGATGGTACCTTCTCTATTTAGTTCTGCAGCTCGCACTATTTTCTCCAGAAGGAGGTTGAAGAAATCGCCCGATAGGGAATCACCTTGTCTGAAACCTCGTTTGGTATCGAACGGCTCGGAGAAGTCCTTCCCGATTCTGACGGATCTTTTCGTGTTACTCAACGTCAGTTTACACAGCCGTATTAGTTTTGCGGGGATACCAAATTCAGACATCGCGGCATAAAGGCAGCTCCTTTTCGTGCTGTCGAAAGCAGCTTTGAAATCGACGAAGAGGTGGTGTGTGTCGATTCTCCTTTCACGGGTCTTTTCCAAGATTTGGCGCATGGTGAATATCTGGTCGGTTGTTGATTTTCCAGGTCTGAAACCACACTGATAAGGTCCAATCAGTTTGTTGACGGTGGGCTTTAATCTTTCACACAATACGCTCGATAGAACCTTATATGCGATGTTGAAGAGGCTAATCCCACGGTAGTTGGCGCAGATTGTGGGGTCTCCTTTTTTATGGATTGGGCATAGCACACTTAAATTCCAATCGTTGGGCATGCTTTCGTCCGACCATATCAGTTCTTCGCCGCCGTGTTTGAATAGCTCGGCCGGCAATCCGTCGGCCCCTGCCGCTTTGTTGTTTTTCAGGCGGACAATTGCTATTTGAACTTCTTCATGGTCGGGCAATGGAACATCTGCTCCATCGTCATCGATTGGGGAATCGGGTTCGCCTTTTCCTGGTGTTGTGCATTCAGGCCATTCAGCAGGCTGGAGAAGTGTTCCCTCCATAATCTAAGTATGCTCTGGGCATCGGTGACTAGATCACCTTTGGGGGTTCTACAAGAGTATGCTCCGCTCTTGAAACTTTCTGTAAGCCGCCGCATTTTTTCGTAGAATTTTCGAGCATTACCCCTGTCGGCCAACTTATCAAGCTCTTCGTACTCACGCATTTCGGCCTCCTTCTTTTTCTGTCTACAGATGCGTCTCGCTTCCCTCTTCAACTCTCGGTATCTATCCCATCTCGCACGTGTTGTGGTCGATCGTAACGTTGCGAGGTACCAGCTGTTCTTTTGCACTTTCCGAAAACCAATGGCTTCGGTTGCAGCTGCACGTAAGGAGTTTGAAATACCGTCCCACAGTTCCCTTATACCGAGTTGTTGACAAGTGCTCTCAGAGAGCAGGAGTGCAAGCCGAGTAGAAGCCGGCTGTCTGTTGTGATTGCAGCTTCTCGACGTCGAACCTTCCTTGTGTTTGTTGGCGTGCGTTTTTTGCTGCACAGAGGCGGGTGCGAATTTTGGCTGCAACAAGATAGTGGTCCGAGTCGATGTTAGGACCTCGGAGCGCACGCACATCTAAAACACTGGAGACGTGTCTTCCATCATCACAACATGATCGATCTGGTTGGTAGTTTTTTCGATCCGGAGACAGCCAGGTAGCTTGATGAATCTTCTTATGCTGGAATCTAGTACTACAGATAACCATATTTCGGGCACCGGCGAAGTCGATCAGCCTCAACCCATTTGGGGACGTTTCATCGTGGAAGCTGAATTTACCGACCGTAGAGCCAAAGATACCTTCTTTGCCCACCCTGGCGTTAGAATCGCCAAGCACGATTTTGACATCGTGGCGGGGGCAGCTCTCATAAGTGCGCTCCAAGCACTCATAAAGGCATCTTTGGTCACATCGTCCTTCTCTTCCGTCGAGGCGTGGGCGCAAATCAGCGATATGTTGAAGAACCTCGCTTTGATGCGGATTGTGGCTAGACGTTCATTCACCGGAGTGAATGATAGTACTCGGCGACGAAGTCTCTCTCCCACCACGAATCCCACTGTAGTAAATGCCACAAGGATCTACTCGTCTTTGTCCTTGTCCCGTCCATCGCATTTCTTGGACGGCGGTGATGTCAGCCTTTATTTTTGCGAGGACATCAACCAGTTGGGCAGCGGCACCTTCCCAATTAAGGGTCCGGACATTCCAGGTGCATGCCTTCAAATCGTAGTCCTTATTTCGTTTGCCGTGGTCGTCATCAAAGGGGGGTCTCTCATCCGAGGCTGGTTGTTACTATTCATTGGGGGTGTTTTTTTCACGTGGCGGGTCCCAATCCCAGCACACAACCCTATGTAGGGGATATTTCGCCTTCTCACTTTAGCTCGCCTTCAAACGAATGTTCTTAGGCTACCCAAAGGATACTTGGTGAAAGACCGGAAGTCGTGAGCTGCTTGAATCATATGTAAAATAATCGTTTCTGGCCAGTCCCAAGTGAATGACGCTCAGAGAACTTTCCTCACTTGCGTGAACTTCTACACATGACTCCATCCTCCATGTTTAACACCTGCAAATTTGGATAATATGGGCTTCAGTATTTCCGCTAAAGTAGAAAGGTCACAATAAAGCCCATTTGTTAAATTATAATTTAATGAAGATTTTAAGCAGTTTATCAATTTTTCAACAGTTTAAAAAAAAAAAAAATGGTGTGTCGAATAAATTTCTGGAATAATTTTCTAGTGTTTTTACTGAAAGTATTCGATTTAGATAAAATGAGTTGATTTTGAATTGATAAACAGGTTGATTTATAGTTCTTGTAGTGTTACTAGATGACTCTTCACTTTAAGGGTTTCTTGCTTGTTTCAGATTCTTCGAAACTATTAACGTACTGCCTAGAGAGACCGCCAACTGCATTATTTTCTTTTCCAGGTTTATAGTGAAAATCTGGCGAAAATTTTTCTATAATTGCGCGCCATCGTTTCATTTTACTATTTGGATTTTTTTCCGATATTGAAAAAATAAAGGGTTGGTGGTGGGTAAAAATGCTTTTATTTTTTACACCGTAAAGATATTATAGTAGGATCCTGCTTTGGATATCGATCAGGAACTGTTTGTTGGTTAATTTTCCTATAATCGATTACCAGCCGTAGCTTCTGATTACCACTTTCATCTAAACCCTTTTTGGATACAACATAGACAGGGTAATTATATGGAGTAAAAGATTCTCTAATTATACCGTCTCTGAGGAGTGTTCTTATTTCGTTATTAATGAACATGTCAGGTGCGCTTCGAATACGGATAGCTTTTGCTATAAATTGGATCATTTGTTTGAGTACGAAGCCGTAACATTGGTGTTAAATGGCAGTGTTCTATTTGAGTCAGCAAACGCATTTATGTGTGTGTTAATCATATCGCGAAATTGAGTTTTAATGTGAAATGGAATAGAATCAAATTGCTTTGGTTGAATGAGAGATGCTTTAGTTTCTCTCTACCTTACGCTAAAATAAGTATCTATTTTCAACATTTACCTCAATTTTTCTAAGAAAATCATTTTCCAATGATACCCACAAATGTACTTAAGTTGGGAAGTAAGTAAAATGTTGACATATGAAAGAGAACATTCATTTAGCATTGCTTATTTATGAAATTTGTCACGTTGATAGACTTTAACTTGAAGTTCGGTGTCAATTAAAAAGCGTAGCCCCCGACCGCCTTCGGAAGTTTTGGTTATAAACGGCAGGAGCGACTTTAGTTTAAATAATTAATTTCTTCGACTTGTTTCATATCGTTCTCAACGTGATTATAGTTATTAGTATCATCATCCAGGCAACAACTTTCAACATAATTTCTGAAATTATCGCCTTGAAAATACTCTTCATTATTTCCTTCACAATCTACTTTATCGAAGATTTCTTTTTCAGGTAAAAAGTTAACTTTTAACATTTTATTTAGGGCTGTCTGATTTGGGGATGATTGCTCGGGTGATCGCTTAAACCGTAGAATGTATCGTAAAAGGCTGCTGCGGCGGAGCATATATTCTGTTATTAAAAATTCCTTTTTTTACTTTCTAGCATTCGACTTCAACCTGACCTGACTTGTTTTTTTTTTTTTTTGTTCTTTCAAGCTGCAGATCTTGGCGTGAAAACCGAGCTATGCGGGAGTTGTTGTTTGTTGGTATGCTTGCCAGTCAGCGAACGCCATTGAGAATTGAATGCAAGAACAGGCTTGGCTTAGATTATAGCATTAACGTTTGTGTCACATTTTATAAACCCTCGTGTTTGACAACTTATATAAAATGAAGCCTTACACCTTGTGGTGGCGAGGATATCGCTGTCTATACTGCGACGGCGATTCTCTGCTTCCTGCTTTGACGCTCGGATGTTTCTAACGGCCCCGTGCATGCTATTAACGATATACTGCTCTATTTTTCCGCACTTTATAGGTTGCGTAAGTCCCGTTGGACTGTGGCGTTACTTCGGTATCTTCTTCTTCTTATTTACTGGCGTAGACAGCGTTTATGCGATTATGGCCGAGTTAACAACAGCGCTAGTCGTTTCTTCTTTTCGATGCGCGAATGCGATATTCGCTGTGGCCAACGCGCAAACGACCATAAATCTTTCGCAGAACCTTTCTCTCGAAAACTTATCAGATGTTGTCGAGAGAGGACTTTACTTGTCAATTGCCTACTCAGTTCAAAGTAGCACCTGTTGGCATGAGTTATCCTGGTTCCAAGATAGACGAAATTATCTTCGACTTCAAAGTTATGACTGTCAACAGTGACATGATAACCAAGTCGCGAGTGCGATGACTGTTTGTTTGATAACAGGAGATATTTCGTCTTGCCCTCGTTCACTGCTAGACCCATTTGTTTTGCTTCCTTGTTGAAGTCTGGAGAAAGCACAACTAACGGCGCGGGTGTTGAGGTCGATGGTATCAATATCAGTTTTTGACGGTGGGCTTTAATCTTTCACACAACACGCTCGATAGAACCTTATATCCGATGTTGAGGAGGCTTATTCCACGGTAGTTGGCACGGATTGTGGGGTCTCTCTGTTTGTGGATTGGGCAGAGCAAACTTAAATTCTAATCGTTGGGCATTCTTTCGTACGACCATATGTGGCAAAGAAGCTGATGCATGCTCCTTATCAATTCTTCGCCGCCGTGGTTGAATAGCTCGGCTGGGCTCCGCCACGTGTTGTGGTCGACCGCTCGCGGGACGGCACTCTTATTTTTCGTTTTCCGAAAGCCAATGGTTTTAGTAGCAGCTGTACGTAAAGAGCTTGAACTGCCGTCCCACAGTGATGAATTTACTTATGCTGGAATCTAGTACTACAGATAACCATATATCGGGCCCCGGCTTGAAGTCGATCAGCCTCGATCCATTTGGGGATGTTTCGTCGTGGAGGCTGAGTTTACCGACTTTTGTGGCAAAGAGTACTTCTTTGCCCGCTCTGGCGATGGAGATTCGCCAAGCACGATTTTGGTATAGGTGCGCTTTATGCGCTCATAGATCGCATCTTTGGTCGCACGCCATCCTTTCTCCTCCGTCAGGGCGTGGGCGCAAATCAGCAATATGTTGAAGAATCTCGCTTTGATGCGGATTGTGGCTAGACGTTCCTACCGCCCCTTTATATGGCTGGTAATAAATGCCACGAAGGTCCTACTCGCCTTAGTCCTTGTCCCGTCCATCGCATTTCTTGGATGATGGTAATGTCAGCTATCGCTCTAACGAGGACATCTGCCAGCTGGACAGCGGCACCTTCCCAACTAAGGGGCCGGACATTCCAGGAGCATGCCCTTAAATCGTAGTCCTTCTTTCGTTTGCCATGGTCGTGCATCAAAAAAGGGGGTCCTCTCAATCAAGGCGGTT
This sequence comes from Bactrocera tryoni, assembly GCF_016617805.1. Taxonomy (NCBI): domain Eukaryota; kingdom Metazoa; phylum Arthropoda; class Insecta; order Diptera; family Tephritidae; genus Bactrocera; species Bactrocera tryoni. The sequence continues at coordinate 390,191 of NW_024396545.1, forward strand.
TGTATTTTTCATTGGTACTGTTTTTTACGTGGCGGGAGCCAAACTCAGCGCACAACCCTGCGGAGGGGAGGTTTCGATTTCTCACTTCAGCTCGCTTTCAAACGGATGTTCCTAGGCTACCCAGAGGATACTTGATCAAAGACCAGGAAGTCGTGAGCTGCTTGAACCATATGTAAAATAATCATTTCAAGCCACTCCTCACTTGCGTGAACTTCTACACATGCATCCATCCTCCAACTTCGATGTGTAGCGTACAAAACACCAGGAGCACCGGAGGCTATATTAGTCTGGTGCCGGATGTGTGCACGCTTTCACAGCTTTGTGCTGACTGATGATCGGCCATCTAACCTGCCTACAAGCCGTGTGAGGGTTTGCTGACGTATTCGCAACATGTTGCTTAGGGATGGCGTGTGTTGCTAAAAGGCGTGGTTTTATCGTTCTGTATGAATGTTTGTTGTCTTTTGCACTTCCGAAAACCAATGGTTTCGGTTGCAGCTGTACGTAAGGAGTTTGAAATGCCGTGCCACAGTTCCCTTATACCGAGTTGTTGACGAGTGCTCTCAGGGAGCAGGAGTGCAAGCCGAGTAGAAAATCGTTCAGCTGTCTGTTGTGATTGCAGCTTCTCGACGTCGAACCTTCCTTGTGTTTGGTGGCGCGCCTTTTTTGCTGCACAGAGGCGGGTGCGAATCTTAGCTGCAACAAGATAGTGGTCCGAGTCGATGTTAGGACCTCGGAGCGCACGCACATCTAAAACACTGGAGACGTGTCTTCCATCTATCACAACATGATCGATCTGGTTGGTAGTTTTTCGATCCGGAGACAGCCAGGTAGCTTGATGAATCTTCTTATGCTGGAATCTAGTACTACAGATAACCATATTTCGGGCACCGGCGAAGTCGATCAGCCTCAACCCATTTGGGGACGTTTCATCGTGGAAGCTGAATTTACCGACCGTAGAGCCAAAGATACCTTCTTTGCCCACCCTGGCGTTAGAATCGCCAAGCACGATTTTGACATCGTGGCGGGGGCAGCTCTCATAAGTGCGCTCCAAGCACTCATAAAAGGCATCTTTGGTCACATCGTCCTTCTCTTCCGTCGAGGCGTGGGCGCAAATCAGCGATATGTTGAAGAACCTCGCTTTGATGCGGATTGTGGCTAGACGTTCATTCACCGGAGTGAATGATAGTACTCGGCGACGAAGTCTCTCTCCCACCACGAATCCCACACCAAAGTTGCGCTCCTTTATATGGCCACTGTAGTAAGTGCCACAAGGACATACTCGTCTTTGTCCTTGTCCCGTCCATCGCATTTCTTGGACGGCGGTGATGTCAGCCTTTATTTTTGCGAGGACATCAACCAACTGGGCAGCGGCACCTTCCCAATTAAGGGTCCGGACATTCCAGGTGCATGCTCTCAAATCGTAGTCCTTATTTCGTTTGCCGTGGTCGTCATCAAAAGGGGGGTCTCTCATCCGAGGTTGGTTGTTACTATTCATTGGGGGTGTTTTTCACGTATGCGGGTCCCAATCAGCGCACAACCCTATGTAGGGGATATTTCGCCTTCTCACTTTAGCTCGCCTTCAAACGAATGTTCTTAGGCTACCCAAAGGATACTTGGTGAAAGACCGGAAGTAGTGAGCTGCTTGAGTCATATGTAAAATAATCGTTTCTGGCCACTCCCAAGTGAATGGAGATCAGAGAACTTTCCTCACTTGCGTGAACTTCTACACATGACTCCATCCTCCATGTTTAACACCTGCAAATTTGGATAATATGGGCTTCAGTATTTCCGCTAAAGTAGAAAGGTCACAATAAAGCCCATTTGTTAAATTATAATTTAATGAAGATTTTAAGCAGTTTATCAATTTTTCAACAGTTTAAAAAAAAAAAAAAATGGTGTGTCGAATAAATTTCTGGAATAATTTTCTAGTGTTTTTACTGAAAGTATTCGATTTAGATAAAATGAGTTGATTTTTGAATTGATAAACAGGTTGATTTATAGTTCTTGTAGTGTTACTAGATGACTCTTCACTTTAAGGGGTTTCGCTTGTTTCAGATTCTTCGAAACTATTAACGTACTGCCTAGAGAGACCGCCAACTGCATTATTTTCTTTTCCAGGTTTATAGTGAAAATCTGGCGAAAATTTTTCTATAATTGCGCGCCATCGTTTCATTTTACTATTTGGATTTTTTTCCGATACTGAAAAAATAAAGGGTTGGTGGTGGGTAAAAAGTAAACTTATATTTTTTACACCGTAAAGATATTATAGTAGGATCCTGCTTTGGATATCGATCAGGAACTGTTTGTTGGTTAATTTTCCTATAATCGATTACCAGCCATGGCTTCCACAATTACCACGCTTCGTCCTGAAGCGCTTTTTGGATACCACAACACCAAACAGGGTAATTATATGGAGTAAGATTCTCTAATTATACCGTCTCCTGAGGAGTATTCTTATTTCGTTGTTAATGAACATGTCAGGTGCGCTTCGAATACGGATAGCTTTAGCTATAAGATTGGATCATTTGTTTGAGTATGTAACATTGTGGCGAGTGTTCTGGCCCGAATCAACAAACGCATTTGTATGTATGTTAATCATATCGCGAAATTGAGTTTTAATGTGAAATGGAATAGAATCAAATTGCTTTGGTTGAATGAGAGATGCTTTGAGTTTCTCTCTACCTTACGCTAAAATAAGTATCTATTTTCAACATTTACCTCAATTTTTCTAAGAAAATCATTTCCAATGATACCCACAAATGTACTTAAGTTGGGAAGTAAGTAAAATGTTGACATATGAAAGAGAACATTCATTTAGCATTGCTTATTTATGAAATTTGTCACGTTGATAGACTTTAACTTGAAGTTCCGGTGTCAATTAAAAAGCGTAGCCCCCGACCGCCTTCGGAAGTTTTGGTTATAAACGGCAGGAGCGACTTTAGTTTAAATAATTAATTTCTTCGACTTGTTTCATATCGTTCTCAACGTGATTATAGTTATTAGTATCATCATCCAGGCAACAACTTTCAACATAATTTCTGAAATTATCGCCTTGAAAAATACTCTTCATTATTTCCTTCACAATCTATTTTATCGAAGATTTCTTTTTCAGGTAAAAAGTTAACTTTTAACATTTTATTTAGGGCTGTCTGATTTGGGGATGATTGCTCGGGTGATCGCTTAAACCGTAGAATGTATCGTAAAAGGCTGCTGCGGCGGAGCATATATTCTGTTATTAAAAATTCCTTTTTTTACTTTCTAGCATTCGACTTCAACCTGACCTGAAGGTTTTTTTTTTTTTGTTCTTTCAAGCTGCAGATCTTGGCGTGAAAACCGAGCTATGCGGGAGTTGTTGTTTGTTGGTATGCTTGCCAGTCAGCGAACGCCATTGAGAATTGAATGCAAGAACAGGCTTGGCTTAGATTATAGCATTAACGTTTGTGTCACATTTTATAAACCCTCGTGTTTGACAACTTATATAAAATGAAGCCTTACACCTTGTGGTGGCGTCACCCGAGGATATCGCTGTCTATACTGCGACGGCGATTCTCTGCTTCCTGCTTTGACGCTCGGATGTTTCTAACGGCCCCGTGCATGCTATTAACGATATACTGCTCTATTTTTCCGCACTTTATAGGTTGCGTAAGTCCCGTTGGACTGTGGCGTTACTTCGGTATCTTCTTCTTCTTATTTACTGGCGTAGACAGCGTTTATGCGATTATGGCCGAGTTAACAACAGCGCTAGTCGTTTCTTCTTTTCGATGCGCGAATGCGATATTCGCTGTGGCCAACGCGCAAACGACCATAAATCTTTCGCAGAACCTTTCTCTCGAAAACTTATCAGATGTTGTCATTCACCATGCCTATTTACCATAAAACAGGAAGGGAATAATGAGTGACTTATAGAGTTTGGTTTTTGTTCGTCGAGAGAGGACTTTACTTGTCAATTGCCTACTCAGTTCAAAGTAGCACCTGTTGGCATGAGTTATCCTGGTTCCAAGATAGACGAAATTATCTTCGACTTCAAAGTTATGACTGTCAACAGTGACATGATAACCAAGTCGCGAGTGCGATGACTGTTTGTTTGATAACAGGAGATATTTCGTCTTGCCCTCGTTCACTGCTAGACCCATTTGTTTTGCTTCCTTGTTCAGTCTGGAGAAAGCACAACTAACGGCGCGGGTGTTGAGGTCGATGGTATCAATATCAGTTTTTTGACGGTGGGCTTTAATCTTTCACACAACACGCTCGATAGAACCTTATATCCGATGTTGAGGAGGCTTATTCCACGGTAGTTGGCACAGATTGTGGGGTCTCTCTATTTGTGGATTGGGCAGAGCAAACTTAAATTCTAATCGTTGGGCATTCTTTCGTACGACCATATGTGGCAAAGAAGCTGATGCATGCTCCTTATCAATTCTTCGCCGCCGTGGTTGAATAGCTCGGCTGGGCTCCGCCACGTGTTGTGGTCGACCGCTGCGGGACGGCACTCTTATTTTTCGTTTTCCGAAAGCCAATGGTTTTGGTAGCAGCTGTACGTAAGAGCTTGAACTGCCGTCCCACAGTGATGAATTTACTTATGCTGGAATCTAGTACTACAGATAACCATATATCGGGCCCCGGCGAAGTCGATCAGCCTCGATCCATTTGGGGATGTTTCGTCGTGGAGGCTGAGTTTACCGACTTTTGTGGCAAAGATACTTCTTTGCCCGCTCTGGCGTTAAATTCGCCAAGCACGATTTTGGTATAGGTGCGCTTTATGCGCTCATAGATCGCATCTTTGGTCACGCCATCCTTCTCCTCCGTCGGGGCGTGGGCGCAAATCAGCAATATGTTGAAGAATCTCGCTTTGATGCGGATTGTGGCTAGACGTTCCTACACCGCCCCTTTATATGGCCACTGTAATAAATGCCACAAGGTCCTACTCGCCTTAGTCCTTGTCCCGTCCATCGCATTTCTTGGATGACGGTGATGTCAGCCTTCACTCTAACGAGAACATCAACCAGCAGTGTAGCGGCCTCTTCCCAATTAAGGGACCGGACATTCCAAGTGCATGCCCTTAAATCGTAGTCCTTATCTCGTTTGCCATGGTCGACATCAAAAAGGGGGTCTCTCAATCAAGGCGGTTTTGTATTTTTCATTGGTACTGTTTTTTACGTGGCGGGAGCCAAACTCAGCGCACAACCCTGCGGAGGGGAGGTTTCGATTTCTCACTTCAGCTCGCTTTCAAACGGATGTTCCTAGGCTACCCAGAGGATACTTGATCAAAGACCGGAAGTCGTGAGCTGCTTGAACCATATGTAAAATAATCATTTCTGGCCACTCCTCACTTGCGTGAACTTCTACACATGCATCCATCCTCCAACTTCGATGTAGCCGTACAAAACACCGGAGCACCGGAAGCTATATTAGTCTGGTGCCGGATGTGTGTACGCTTTCACAGTTTTGTGCTGACTGATGATCGGCCATCTAACCTGCCTACAAGCCGTGTGAGGTTTGCTGACGTATTCGCAACATGTTGCTTAGGGATGGCGTGTGTTGCTAAAAGGCGTGGTTTTATCGTTCTGTATGAATGTTTGTTGTGGTTTCATCAGCATCAGGGTTGGGCATTTTTGCACTACCACTAAATTGCACTACCACTACTTCTTCAGTGGTAGTTAAACAGCAAAATCCATTATCACTGAAAATTTAGTGATAGTGAAAACCAAATTGCACTACCACTAAACCTTTAGTGATAGTGAAAAAAAAATGCACTATCACTAAACCTTTGATTCAGCATATCTTGTTTCTACTTTTTCTTGTATACTTGCTGTATTTTATTTGTTTAACAGGGTACGTCTTCATGCATTGTGTGGGCAGTATTAAGTCACTGCCTAATAATATATCGATTTATGATGGGATCTGGCAGTTGAGATCTGCTAGTTTGAAATATGAGCATATTTCAAACTATTTTTTTTACTTCATAGCTTGGCTTGTGTATTAATTCTTATATCCGCGTATGGAGAGGCTATTTTATTTGAGTTTTAAATAGTTGAAAATTTGGGATAGGAAAACTCGATGGAGGCATCAGGCTGACTTTACTCCATATGATTGGTGATTATATGTATGTATGTGAGTTACTTAATGAAACCTAGGGAACATTTTTTTAAATTATGGTATGACAATAGGTAATAGATCGGGTCGATACTACCCCAACTTCCATATACTATTCATTTTTGTTTTTATACCGAATTTGTCGGTCAGTGTATGAGTTATATACATATGTAGAGTATACCTATACTAATATTATAGAAGAAAATTTGATTTTTTGTTTGTTTGCATTGAATAGGCTTCGAAGTTTTCTAACACAATGAGTTGCTGTTAACACATACTCTTTTGTGAGCAGGGAACCTCCGCAATGAAATTTCCCATCATATACTAATCGAGCCATCAAGGGTATTGATTAATCCTTATTTCTACATTCTAATATCCACAATCATTAAATTAGTTAAATCAAATATACTATACATACATACGTACAGTGGGGAGCAAAAGTGATTCGACGATCAACATTTTCATGTTTGAAACGAATGAAGTAAATAACAAAAACTTTCTTGAATATCTAGTTTAATTGTAACTTCTTCTTCTTCTTAATTGGCGTAGACACCGCTTACGCGATTATAGCCGAGTTAACAACAGCGCGCCAGTCGTTTCTTCTTTTCGCTGCGTGGCGCCAATTGGATATTCCAAGCGAAGCCAGGTCCTTCTCCACTTGGTCCTTCCAACGGAGTGGAGGTCTTCCTCTTCCTCTGCTTCCCCCGGCGGGTACTGCTTCAAATACTTTCAGAGCTGGAGTGTTTTCATCCATCCGGACAACATGACCTAGCCAGCGTAGCCGCTGTCTTTTAATTCGCTGAACTATGTCAATGTCGTCATATATCTCGTACAGCTCATCGTTCCATCGGATGCGATATTCGCCGTGGCCAATGCGCAAAGGACCATAAATCTTTCGCAGAATTTTTCTCTCGAAAACTCGTAACGTAAGCCTCTGCACCATATAGCAGGACGGGAATTATGAGCGACTTATAGAGTTTTGCTTTTGTTCGTCGAGAGAGGACTTTACTTTTCAATTGCCTACTCAGTCCGAAGTAGCACCTGTTGGCAAGAGCAATCCTGCGTTGGATTTCCAGGCTGACATTATTAGTGGTGTTAATGCTGGTTCCTAAATAGACGAAATTATCTACAACTTCAAAGTTATGACTGTCAACAGTGACGTGAGAGCCAAGCCGCGAGTGCGACGACTGTTTGTTTGATGACAGGAGATATTTCGTTTTGCTCTCGTTCACTACCAGACCCATTTTCTGTGCTTCCTTGTCCAGCCTAGAGAAAGCAAAACTAATGGCGCGGGTGTTGAGGCCGATGATATCAATATCGTCGGCATACGCCAACAGCTGTACACTCTTATAGAAGATGGTACCTTCTCTGTTTAGTTCTGCAGCTCGAACTATTTTCTCCAGGAGCAGGTTGAAGAAGTCGCACGATAAGGGAGTCGCCTTGTCTGAAACCTCGTTTGGTATCGAACGGCTCGGAGAGGTCCTTCCCGATCCTGACGGAGCTTTTCGTGTTGTTCAACGTCAGTTTACACAGCCGTATTAGTTTTGCGGGGATACCAAATTCAGACATCGCGGCATAAAGGCAGCTCCTTTTCGTGCTGTCGAAAGCAGCTTTGAAATCGACGAAGGTGGTGTGTGTCGATTCTCCTTTCACGGGTCTTTTCAAGATTTGGCGCATGGTGAATATCTGGTCGGTTGTTGATTTTCAGGTCTGAAGCCACACTGATAAGGTCAATCAGTTTGTTGACGGTGGGCTTTAATCTTTCACACAATACGCTCGATAGAACCTTATATGCGATGTTGAGGAGGCTAATCCCACGGTAGTTGGCGCAGATTGTGTAGGGTCTCCTTTTTATGGATTGGGCATAGCACACTTAAATTCAATCGTTGGGCATGCTCTCGTCCGACCATATTTTACAAAAAGCTGATGCATGCTCCTATTAGTTCTTCGCCGCCGTGTTTGAATAGCTCGGCCGGTAGTCCGTCGGCCCCTGCCGCTTTGTTGTTCTTGAGGCGGGCAATTGCTATTCGAACTTCTTCATGGTCGGGTAATGGAACGTCTGCTCCATCGTCATCGATTGGGGAATCGGGTTCTCCTTCTCCTGGTGTTGTGCGTTCACTGCCATTCAGCAGGCTGGAGAAGTGTTCCCTCCATAATTTAACTATGCTCTGGGCATCAGTGACTAGATCACCTTTGGGGGTCCTACAAGAGTATGCTCCGGTCTTGAAACCTTCTGTAAGCCGCCGCATTTTTTCGTAGAATTTTCGAGCATTACCCCTGTCAGCCAGCTTATCAAGCTCTTCGTACTCACGCATTTCGGCCTCTTTCTTCTTCTGTCTGCAAATGCGTCTCGCTTCCCTCTTCAACTCTCGGTATCTATCCCATCCCGCACGTGTAGTGGTCGATCGTAACGTTGCGAGGTAGGCAGCCTGTTTTCTCTCCGCTGCGACACGGCACTCTTCGTCGTACCAGCTGTTCTTTTGCACTTTCCGAAAACCAATGGTTTCGGTTGCAGCTGTACGTAAGGAGTTTGAAATGCCGTCCCACAGTTCCCTTATACCGAGTTGTTGACGAGTGCTCTCAGAGAGCAGGAGTGCAAGCCGAGTAGAGAATCGTTCGGCTGTCTGTTGTGATTGCAGCTTTTCGACGTCGAACCTTCCTTGTGTTTGTTGGCGTGCGTTTTTGCTGCACAGAGGCGAGTGCGAATCTTAGCTGCAACAAGATAGTGGTCGAGTCGATGTTAGGACCTCGGGCGCACGCACATCTAAAACACTGGAGACGTGTCTTCCATCTATCACAACATGATCGATCTGGTTGGTAGTTTTCGACCCGGAGACAGCCAGGTAGCTTGATGAATCTTCTTGTGCTGGAATCTAGTACTACAGATAACCATATTTCGGGCCCCGGCGAAGTCAATCAGCCTCAACCCATTTGGGGATGTTTCGTCGTGGAGGCTGAATTTACCGACCGTAGTGCCAAATATACCTTCTTTGCCCACCCTGGCGTTAAAGTCGCCAAGCACGATTTTGACATCGTGGCGGGGGCAGCTCTCATAAGCGCGCTCAAGCGCTCATAGAAGAAGCATCTTTGGTCACATCGTCCTTCTCTTCCGTCGGGGCGTGGGCGCAAATCAGCGATATGTTGAAGAACCTCGCTTTGATGCGGATTGTGGCTGAACGTTCATTCACCGGAGTGAATGATAGTACTCGGCGACGGAGTCTCTCCCACCACGAATCAACACCAAACTTGCGCTCCTTTATATGGCCACTGTAGTAAATGTCACAAGGACCTACTCGTCTCTGTCCTTGTCCCGTCCATCGCATTTCTTGGACGGCGGTGATATCAGCCTTTATTTTGCGAGGACATCAACCAGCTGGGCAGCGGCACCTTCCCAATTAAGGGTCCGGACATTCCAGGTGCATGCCCTTAAATCGTAGTCCTTATTCCGTTTGCCATGGTCGTCATCAAAGGGGGGTCTCTCATCCGAGGCTGTTTTAACATTTTCATTGGTATTGTTTTTTTACGTGGCGGGTCCCAAGCCCAGCGCACAACCCTTGTAGGGAATGTTTCGCCTTCTCACTTTAGCTCGCCTTCGAACGGATGTTCTTAGGCTACCCAGAGGATACTTGGTCAAAGACCGGAAGTAGTGAGCTGCTTGAGCCATGTGTAAAAGAATCGTTTCTGGCCACTCCCAAGTGAATGGCGATCAGAGAACTTTCCTCACTTGCGTGAACTTCTACACATGACTCCATCCTCCTATAATATATATAATTGTAACAATTAGGCGTAAATAGCAAAATAGTAACAGAGGCAATGCCATAGTTATAATTAAAAAACAAAAACAAACGGCATGTACTCAGTTTTGCACGATCCGTTATTCGCACATAATTTTGCTGTTCTTACTTTCTTATCAGCAATTGACCTTCAGATTTACCGTTATACGTATTTTTGTATTCGTTATTCGTTGTCATAATTCGGAGAATCACTCTTTTCCACAAGTTTGTAGTCAATTTATTGAATTTGGAAATTAGTCTCTAACTTGTTCTTGAAAAATGAAGAAGCTGTCTCCAGATAAAGAAAATAGTATTGTTTCCCTGACTAAGAGTGGCTGTTCGACACGCACTATTGCTGAGAAACTGCAAGTTAGTCAATCAGTGGTAGTCAAGGTGCAGATAAGACAAAATGTTTGTGTAGAAAACATGTTGAATGGTCGCCGCCGCCTCCTAACAGACTCTGACGCTCGACTTATGATGTCCAAAATGAGGAAAGATAAGCTTTTAATGCCAGCAGAGGCTTCCAAGGAAATAAATAAAGGAGTAAGTCGATGGACAGCTAGAAGAGCGCTGGGTAGGATTGGTTACGTCGCAACTATGAAAAAAAAACCAGCTTTTTCCGAGAAAAATGGTAGGGCATGACTAAAATTCGCAAAGGCACCCAAAAACTGGACAGTTGAAGACTGGGAACGTGTTATCTGGTCGGACGAATCCAAGTTTAACCATTTTCAATCGGATGGAAAACAGTACTGTTGGCGTAGACCCGGTGACAAGCTTCAAAGGCATCACGTGAAGCAAACAGTAAAACATGGAGGAGGCAGCATAATGGCTTGGGGGTGCTTCACGTTTTGGAACGTGGGACCGTTGCACAAAATTGACGGGATTATGCGTAAAGAAGATTATTTAAGTATTTTGCAAATGCAGCTTCTTAATTTTCTTGACCAGTGTGCGTATCCAGAGCATGAAATCACTTATCAGCAAAATGGGGATCCCAAGCACACTGCGAAAATTCAAAAAGAATGGCTGGGAAACCAAAATTTTAAGGTGATGGAGTGGCCAGCGCAAAGTCCCGACCTCAATCCATTTGAAAACTTATGGTCAATTGTGAAGCGACGGCTCGGACGGTATCAATCAGCCCCATCCAACCTAAACGATCTTTGGGGGCGTGTTGAACTAGAGTGGAATAATATTCCGAAAGGAATTGTTGAAAATCTAGCTGCGAGCATGCCAGAACGTATTGCTATTGTCCCTATTTTGCTATTTACGCCTAATTGTTACAAATAAACTAGATATTCAAGAAAAAAAGTTTTTGTCATTTTTTTCATTCGTTTATTTTTTATGCGCGCTCAAACATGAAAATGTTGATCGTGGAATCACTTTTGCTCCCCACTGTATGTCAACAAGTACTTGTAAAAGAAGAGCATGTAAAGAAATAATATGTTCGGACGCGGCCGACCATTCGGGGCTCTCGCAACGTTTATAGGACGATGAACGTTTGGTGCACTCGTATTTAATTAAAATGAACAGGGTATATTAAGTTTGCCACGAAGTTTGCAATACCCAGAAGGAAGCGTCAGAGACCCTATAAAGTATATATTTAAATGATCAGTATGTTGAGCTGATTTAGCCAGGTTCATCTGTCTGTCTGTCCGTCTGTATACATACTACCAGTCACTCAGTTTTTAAGATATCGTTTTAAAATTTTGCAAACGTCATTTTCTCTTCAAGAAATTGCTCATCTTCGGAACTGCCGATATCGGATCACCATAACATATAGCTGCCATACAAACTGAACGATCGGAATCAAGCCCTTGTATTGAAAACTTTCACATTTGTCAATGTATTGTATCTTCACAAAAGTTGGCGCAGGTTATTTTTTAAGATAATAATGTAATATACGAAGAAATTGTTAAGATAGGCTTACTATAGCATATAGCTGCTATACAAACTGAACGATCGGAATCTAATGCTGGTGTGGAAAACTTTTGCATATGACAAGATATATTCACGCAATTTGGTATAAGTTATTGTTCATAGAAATAATGTTATAAGGTCGTTTAAGCCTGCGGATCGCGGTGTAGATCCGAACTACTCAAATACGGGCATTTACAATATCAAACTTTATTCTGGAACTTTGTCATTGATATTATGTATATCAGTGCAGCATGTCTCTACAGTTGAATACCAATTTGTTTTAGGGTTCGATTAGATATTCTGATTTTCTTTAGTGTTGCTATCGATGATTTTGAAAGCAGAACTAACGGCGCGGTTGTTAAAGCCACTGATATGAATATCATCGGCATAAGCCAGCAGCTGTACACACTTACAGAAGATCTTTATTTAGTTTTGCAGCTCAAATTATTTTCTCCAAAAGTATGTTGAAAAAGTCACGTGAAAGGGAGTCGCCTTGTCTGACACCTCGTTTGGCATCGAACAGTTCGGAGAGGTCCTTCCTGATCCTGACGGAGCTTTTGGTGTTGCTCAACGTCAGTTTACGCAGCTGTCTTAATTTTGGTGGACACAAAGTTCATTCGCGGCATAAAAGCAGCTCCTTTTCGTGCTGTCAAAAGCAGCTTTGGTTTGTGTCGATTCTCCTTTCACGGGTCTTTTCCAAGATTAGGCGCATGGTGAATATCTGTTTAGTTGTTGACTTGCCAGTCCTAAAGCCACACTGATAAGGTTCAATCAGTTTGTAGACGGTGGACCTTAATCTTTCACACAATACGCTCCATAGAACCTTATATGCGATGTTGAAGAGGCTTATCCCACGGTAGTTGGTGCAGATTGTGGGGTCTTCATCCAACCATATTTTACAAAAAAGCTAATGTATGCTCATTATCAGTTCTTTGCCGCTGTGTTTGAATAGCTCGGCAGACAATCCATCGGCCCCTGCCACTTTGTTGTTCTTCAGACGGATAATTACTATTCGAACTTCTTCATGGTCGGTCAATGGAATGTGTGCTTCATCGTCATCGTTTGGGGAATCGGTTCGCCTTCTCCTAGCGTTATATTTTCACATCAATATTGGTTGCAAAATAAATACAGGAATATACATTGATGAAAGTATAAGAAAATTTAATGATGTAATAACTAATGCAGCTGTATTGTCAACAACAAAAAGAAACAATAAACCAATTGGTTTTAGAAATATCACAAATAATGAAATAAAAAACTTGTAAATGAGAAAAGGCGAGCTAGACGTAAATGGCAGTTAAATCGCTCCCCTTCAACTGAAATCTGCTTTACTTAAGTTAAAAAAGCGCTTAAACGTGAGGGAGAATACAATACTGAAAATTATATAAAGAAATTTTTTCCGAATTCTAGCAAGCAAAACTCTCTTTGGAATCCCCAAAATCTTTTAAGCCACCAGCAGATTCCAACATGCCTTTAAACCAGTTGAATGGTAATTGAGCACGCAGTGATGAGGAAAGGCAAACTGCTTTGCAAATCACTTAGAAAAGGTATTTCAACCTAATTTCTCAAAAAACAACTTTAAGTTTGCCAACTTTGCCCCGTACTGCTAACGAGTCGATTCTGTCTATTAGGACGCCTACTTCTGAAGTTACTAGAATCATAAAAGAGCTAAATCCGAAAAAGGCATCAGGACACGATAATATTACTCCAAAAATGCTAATTGAATTACCAAATATTGCAATAACGGGGCTCTCCTTGCGCTTTAATGCAATTCTTGGTTTCGGATGGACTTAACACAGACTTCTTCCTACAGACCAATAAGTCTCTTATCCTGTATTTCTGAAATATTTGAAAAAGTGTTAATATCAAAGAAGACTCCTTTCCTCCATGAAAATTATACAATACCCACGCACCTCTTCGATTTTCGCGCTAAACGTGGCAATGTAGAGCAAGTAAATAGAATTACCAACGAAATTAGGAAATCATTCGAGCACAGAGAGTACTGTTCAGCTATTTTTCTAGATGTAGCTCAGGCGTTCGATAAGGTCTGGCATGAAGGCCTTTTATGGAAAATCTAAAAAGTTTTGCCTTACGAATTGCATTAAACTTTGGAGTCATATTTAAGAAACAGGAAATTTACAGTTAAAGTAGCAGACTTCATATCAGAAAAACGAGTAATAAGGGCTGGGGTACCTCAGGGTAACGTGCTAGGCCCAACTCTGTACATAATATAAACAGCAGACATTCTAACAACTGTTAACGTATTGACATCCACTTTCGGGGATGGCACAGCTCTAGTAAGCCGTAACAAATGCCCCATCAGAGCATCAAGACTATTAGAGCAGCACTTAACCTTTGTCGAAGAATGGCTAGCCAACTGGCGTATAAATATTAATTAGCGAAAATGGAAGCATGTTACATTCTCGCTAAGACCAGAAACAATGTTTTAGTATCCCAAACGAATGAAGTAACTTATCTTGAGATTCACCTGGATCGAAGGCTTACGTGGCGAAAACATATAGCGAGTAAAATAACTTGCATGAAGTTAAAGCATCAAATTTGAATTGGCTTCTAAACAAAAATTCTAACCTGAGCCTAGACAACAGAGTCCTCTTATACAACGCAATCATAAAACCGATTTGGCATTCAACTGTGGGGTACGACCTGTGCAACATACATTGATATATTACAAAGGTTCCAATCTAAAATGCTTAGAACAATCACGGGTGCACCATGGAAACATACACAAAGATCTTGATATTGCTATGGTAAAGAAGGAAACTAATTGGATAATGCCTTGGTAAATTCCTGCAATCAAACGCGTTTAAAAAGAAGTGAGCTACCAGCACACTAGAGAGCAACTGTCTACCAAAAAAGCTCAACCGCATTCTTGAGCTTCTTTAGTTTTAAATAAATTTAAGATTTGAATACTTATTATAAGGCGTTACCAAGCAGATCCAATTAATTTTGAAATATTGAAAAAAAGAAATAATATTTTCACTGCAATTCAGCACGCTGGAAAAGTGTCCCCTAATTTTTGTATGCTCAGGGCATTACCCCTGTCGGCCAGCTTTTCAAGCTCTTCATAATCACGCATTTCGGGCTCTCTCTTTATCTGTCTGCAAATGCGTCTCGCTTCCCACTTCAACTCTCAGTATCTATCCCACCCCGCACGTGTTGTTGTCGATTGTAACGTTGCGAGGTAGATAGTCTGTTTTCTCTCCGCTACGGTACGGAACTTCTCATCGTACCAGCTATTATTTTGCATTGTTATATTATATTGCTATTTGCCGATAGTTCTGGTTGCAGCTGTACGTAAGAAGCTTGAAATACCGTCCCACTGTTCTCTAATATCGAGTTGTGGACGAGTTCTCTCCGAGAACAGGAGTGCAAGCCGAGTAGAAAATTGTTCGGCAGTCTGTTGTGATTGCAGCTTCTCGACCGCGAACCTTCCTAGTGTTTTTTGACATATGTTTTTTGCTGCAGAGAGGCGGGTGCGTATCTTGGCTGCAACAAGATAGTGTTCCGAGTCAATGTTAGGACCTCGGAGCGTACGCACGTCTAAAACACTGGAGTCTTCCGGCTATCACAACCTGATAGCCTTATACTTATCTGGCTGGTGGCTGTGGTGGCCAGGTAGCTTGGCGAATTTTTCTATGATGGGACCTAGTACTACAGATAACCATATTTCGGGCCCCGGCGAAGTCGATCAGCCCCAACTCAGTGGCGGGTGCAACTCTTATAGGTGCGGTCTAAGTGCTCATAGAAGGAATTGTTGGTCACATCATCCCCTCTTCCGTCGGGGCGTGGGCACAAATCAGCGATATGTTAAAGCACTACGCTTTGAAGCAGATTATAGCTAGACGTTCATACACCGGGTGAATAACAGCACCCTGCGACCGGGTCTTTCTCCTACCACGAATCCCACACCGAATTTGCGCACTATATATGGCCACTGTATTAAATGCCATAAGGACCTACTCGTCTCAATCCTTGTTAGGTTAGGTTAGGTTAGATGGCTGATCATAGATCACACGTGGACTAGATGTAGTCCTTTGTGAAGCCATTGAAAATAGAACTCCCGTGTTCGGACTTAGAGATCGGCGAAAGGCTTCGTAGCCAATACAAAATTGCACAGGCGCTTAATTTCTACGCCCGCCAGTTCGGTGGGATGTGTGAATTTATGCGCCCCAAGTGTCTAATTCTTGATCTCCCGATAGCGGGGCAGTCAAGAAGGAAGTGCTGGCTAGTTTCTACCACATCTTCTTCCAAACAGCTTCTGCATGCGGCGTCCGGTAGAATTCCCAGTCTTACAGACTGTATGCCAATAGGGCAGTGGCAAGTGGCAAGAGCCCCATTACTGACGAGAGGCTGGCCTTACAGAGGGAAAAGAGATCATTAAATCTCTTGCGATCTATATTAGGCCGGAAGGCTTTTGCGACCGCGCTGGTGCCAACGCTGACCCAGCGTTGACCAAGAAGCCGCGAGGCCCAGCTATCCAGTAGTAGAGCACAGGAGGATGCGGGAGCACCGACCCGTCCCCATTCTACCGATGACGATTCTAGGGTGCCTTTTCTTGCTAGCTCATCAGCTTTGCAGTTACCCGCGATTCCACTGTGTCCTGGCACCCATACAAGTTTTATAGTAAAAGCTCTAGCCGCCAGAGACAGTGATGCCAGACAGTCTTCGACCAGCCCTGAACGCACCGTGAATGAGTTCAAGGCTAAGCTAGATTTAATGGAGAGTTTCCGACAGTAGACCCCTCCACCAACCTTCCCCCCAAGCTTTGACCCATCCGTAAAGAAGCTTATTGCCCCTCTGCACCAACGGCTTCTTCCCTCCCAAACCTCCCTAGTCGGTATATGGGCAGTGAAGGAGCCGCCGGAGTTCGATATGGCGACTCTATGATCCAGATCATCTGGTATGAAGTCAAAGCTTGTGAGGATATCCGCATGTTCAGATACACGATCTTTTAGGAACCCAAATTTCCTGAGCCTGATAGCCACTTTTGCGGCCATGCACATTCCGGCAATGTCCACCGGCGTTATGTTCAGAATTGCATTGAGTGCAATAGTTGGGGTGGACCTTAATGCACCGCACATACTGATGAGCGCGGTCCGCTGAACGCTCTCAAGTTTCTTTGCAAGTGTGGTCTTCTGTAAAGCCTTCCACCACATAAAGACTCCATAGAACATTATGGGCTTGACTATGGTGTCATAGAGCCAGAGGACCACCTTCGGCGAGAGTCCCCACCTCTTGCCAATAGCTCCTCTACAGCAGTATAGGGCAATCGATGCCTTCCTGGCTCTTTCCTCGATATTCGGCTTCCACGAAAGAGGCTGATGGGCCTGAAATCCTTGGCCATGACGTGGAAGCCCCTGCTAGCCTTCGGGATGAACGTAACTCTGACTCGTCTCCAGGCCCCCGGGATGTAACCTAATCTAATGCAGCTCGCATAGATCGGTGCCAACCAGCCGCATGATACCTTAACAGCTTGCTGCAGCTGCGCTGGTATGATGTCGTCCGGTCCCGGGCACTTGAACGGTTTGAACGAATTAATCGCCCAAGTCAAGTAACACTCATCCAGAAGGTCGGCAAAGGCCGTGTTGTCAGCATGCAACGCTCCGAGAAATACCTACGCAGAGGGCGTGTTACTGGGGAAGTGAGCATCAAGGAGCATCTGAAGTGTTTCTTCACTGCTCAGCGCCTACTTCGCATTTACATCCTTGAGATACCCCAAGGACACAGGGTTTTTTGCAAAGATGCGCCTGAATCTAGAGGACTCGTGGCAGCCCTCCACCTTTTCGCAGAAGCTCTTCCACAATATCCTCTCAGCCCGTCTTAGCTCGACTTGTATATCGAAAGTCCTGTTTTATACACGACCCAATCGTCAGATAACCCACTCCTATGGGCCTTGTTAAATAAGCGTCTGCAGGACGCCCTAATTTCGGAGAGTTCCAAAGTCCACCATTGAGGTTTCCCTCTGCCCTTCGGTGTTTTCAATGGACAGGAGCTCTCCAGTGCAGTGTTGCACGCCGAGCTGAAAGCTTCGACCCACCCATCCACCACATCAGCGGTGGCCGACGCATCCACCCCCGGTGCGCCTGGGAGGGTTTGCCGAAGCCTTCTGCGGTAACCTTCCCAGTCCGTGTTCCTGGGATTTCTGAAAGATTTTCTGGGCGGACCTTCTCCGGCTAGACTAAACCCGATATACCTATGATCAGAAAAGGAGTGGTCATCGAGAACCCTCCGGTTTGAAATCAGCGGTGCAATCCCGTGAGAGGCTAGGATGAGGTCGAGAACCTCCTCCCTACCTGCGGTCACAAAAGTTGGAGAATTTCCACCATTGTATATGCGAAGATTTTCGCTTACAATAAAATTAAAAAGCGACTCACCTCTAGTGTTGGTATCCGAGCTCCCCCAGTTCGAGCGTTCGTTAGTTCGTTTCTGACCAGCATACAGGCTGTATTTCTACCTGCACCCTTGGCCGCCAGCAGCTTATGGCTCTAAGTCCTCAGTCCAGAGATTCCGTTGCCAATTACTCACGGTTCTTGGATCAGGACGGCATCAGCTCTGTCTTGTTCCAGACGAAGCATTAGGTAGGCGGAGGCCGCCTTCGCACGCTGCAGGTTAATCTGGAGGAATTTCATCCTTCAGACTATCCTCCCGGACCGCTAGTTCAACGCCCAAGTCGTGATCGACCCGCACATCCTCTAACATTTTTTCGAGGCTGAAGATGGAGTCGCCCATCGACGAACCGCCCCCAGTACTCGCCACGTCCGAGAGGTTTTGGGTCATTATCCATGGTTGTTTGATCATCACTAACGTCTTCCGCCTTCTCCTCCGCACCTGCAGCTTGAGTGCCATCAGCCTGGCATCCGTCGGGAGTACTTTCAGTACTACCATCTCGAACCCAAAGCTGATTTCTCCCTTGGTTTTACTGAGAGGATCGATGAACTCCGCGTTAAGCATTATCAGCCAGCGATATGGTTCATCGGTTCTCTCCAGCCTTATAATCCTCCAGTCATGCGCAGGAAGTGAGGGGTTGCAGAACCTGAGGATTTCCTCTATCTCTTTCGCAGTGGACGGTTCGGCTGGTGGCCACACGCGAGCCCTAGGGCGAAGAGGAAGATCCTCTTTGTCCACGGCCTCCAGTCTGGCTCCCTTCCAGACCTCCCCGACCAGAGATACTACCTTCTTATACAAGATGGCCGATCCTTCATCGGCGCATCCAGTCAGCTTGTGCAGCCCATGGTGCCAACCGGCACTAACACATTTTGGGGGTGGCCCAGGGTTTTCCTTACCCACCTTGAGGAAGACTCCACTCTTCATGGGAGATAGCGCCGTCCTCCCTGCTGCGGTCGAGCACACCTAGTACTCTTGCACCAACGCCTTTAGCGATTTCGCTGAAGGTTGGCGCAGCCCCCGTTCGCGATTTTTTGCCAAGGGAGGTTTCTCCCTCGTGGGACCTTTGCCGTTTAGCCGCTGGCTCAGGTCTCTTTGTTTCGAGTCGTGAGCTATCGGTCGCGATCTCACTTAGCACCTTCTTGGCCCACTCAAGTGTGTTAGCATGCTGGTCAGGTATCACCGTAGCGATTTTTGCCGCTAATCGACGGTCCGACTTCTGCTTCCTAGCTAAAGCACTTTTGCTAATGCCTGTGGATCCCTTCATGAATCTAGCAGAAGTTCCTCTGCTAGTGCTGGCGATTCCGCCGTGTATGAAGACTCCACCCTTCCCTTCCTTCTTTGCCGTCGGGTTTGCGCCGGCTTCCCCCAGCTCGCCGCCTGAAGCGGAGACTCCTCCCGGGGTCTTAGTCCTGTTGCTGCAGCTACTTGGCGACGGTTTCGTCGCCCCGGGAGCAGCAGCCCACCTGGGACAGATCTGGGTGTCGATTTCGACGCCCCTTCACCTCCCTTCGTCATCTTCTCGTCAGTTTTAAAATTGTCCATGCTACAAGGGCCCCCACTCAGAGCCGCTATCCGTCCCCCGGAAAGGTAGTCGCCTTTTATGGTCCCAAGGTTATCTCAGTGATGAGGCCAAGGCGAGGGTTGACGTACGCCCTTATGAGGCAGTACGTTCAGAGCCGACCAGTGTACCGAAGGAGTCCTCTCAACTTACACCTACCACGCCAACTTAACGACGACGGGGGGGAACGTACTCTGAGGCTTGCCGGAGTTTTAACGGGACGGAGGCAGTTTCGACATTAGCCCGACAGCCATTTCTGATGGGTGTCACCCCATCATACTCATGTGCCGGAATGCCGACACCCCCAGCCCAGCGGTCAAACAGATCCAAATAAGTATTCCTACTCTAAAGCCAGTTCGATGTCAAAAAGTCGTCTAGGGAGTTGTAAGGCCGTGAAGGCTGCAGGCCATTAGCGTTACCCAGGATGCACCAGCGTAGAGGCGACCTGCACTACATCCTGTCCTTGTTCGGTACATCGCATTTCATGGACAGGGGTGATGTCAGCCTTCACTCTAACGAGGACATCAACCAGCTGGGCAGCGGTACCTTCCCAATTAAGGGACCGGACATTCCAGGGGCATGTCCTCAAATCATACTCCTTAATTCGTTTTCCATGGTCATCCTCAACAGGGGGGTCTCTCACCTGAGGGCTTTGGAAATTTTTTAGGTGTGTTTTTTTCGTGACGGGTACTAAACTCAGCGCACAACCCTGTGTAGAGGATGTTTCACCTTCTCACTTTTGCTAACCTTCAAACGGATGTTCTTAGGCTACCCAGAGGAAGTCGTGAGCTGCTTGAGCCATATGTAAAAAAATTGTTTCCTGCCACTTCCATGCGATTGGCGATCAGAAATCTTTCTTCATTTGCGTTAACTTCTACACATTCTCCACAGGGAAAATACATAAATATTATAGGGAATTCTGAAGAGAAATGTGAAAAAAACTGCCGGAAAATTGAAATTGCCAGAGTCAACCACATTTCAACACGATAATGACCCGAAGCATACGGCTTATGATGGACGCATGTGGCTGGCACATCACATGAAACGTACATTACCGCATCCCTCTCAATCGCCCGATCTAAACCCAATAGAACATTTGTGGGAGGAACTAGATTTGCGCGTTAAGATGCGCGCAATATCAACAAAGGCTGAGTTGAAGGTGGCACTAATGGAGGAATTGCAGAATATTGGGGCAGAATATTGGTTTCATTAATGCCAAACCGGCTGCAGGCAGTCATCAAGCAAAAGGGCTTGGCCACGAAGTATTTACTTTATATGTAGTTTACTACTTTCTTATTGTTTTCTTTGTATTTTTATGGAGTGTGCCATTACTTTTGTTCCGCTATAACTAACACTTTTTTCTTTTATAATTACTTAATTAAGTTTTGCTAGTATATGTATATTGTATATACTGAATGTATATTTATGTTTATACTTTAAATTTGTATAGCAAGTAATTCAACCCAAAACAAGTTGTTTTTTTTTTTTGCAAAATAAACAAACTTCATTTCAGAACTAAATCAATTTTTTAAATTTTCAGTAAATAAAATATTACATGACAGTCGCGCGCCGGAGAGAAGAGTATCGAGCGCTCGCAAAGGCTTGCTCAACAAAATTTAAGGACACAAGCACGCACTGGAGAGTCGGGTACGGAGTGTTTGCAGCGGCTTGAAAAGCAAACTGTTAGAAATAAACAAGTTCGCACTAGGGAGTCGAGCTCTGATCGTTCCCAACATTTTCATGATCAGAGAGAAATTCGACGGACATCAACGACTAGTGTCATCTAATACCTGAGACAGACATGTAGTAACAATACCATAGTACAGGTATCATGGTATTCTGTTTACTACGTTGGTGACACACATGGCAATGTAGTAAACTCAAATACTAGCTTTGTTTCATAGGCATTAAATATTTCAAAAAAATGTAAACAATATATATGATGTTGTGTGTTATGGAGAAAATAAGTTCAATTATTTAAAATACTCTAAAGTTAATCTATTTTCATCGCAAAAAAGCGATTTGGTTAAAGTTTGTCTAAAGTCCTCACATAAAATGAGGCATTTCATGCTTTTCCGGAAGAAAGATTGTGAAAAATGATTTGTTTTCCACTTCAATAATTAATTTTTTAAGTCATTTTGACAGAATATTTCTAAGAGCTTTTGTGTAAAAGCTTTTAGCAAAGTTTGTTACCTGTTTTTTAGCTGTGTTTATACAAATACCACAATGAAACATCATAGTATTGTCACCAGCAAAATACTACATTGCTCATATGGTATTTTGCTAGTATTTGGTGACACACATATGGTATTTGTACCATATATGGTATTGTTACTACATGTCTGTCTCGGGTATAACAGGTAGCCTTCTACCAGCATCAGGTCAAAGTCCACAATTCTTGTAAATCTACATATTTAAAATTATTTACTCTGACTGGCTACCACAAACAGAACACCCGGGTAAATATAATGCCCCAGCTGTAAATGAAGTAGCCCTCCTCTTGATTGACGAAGAAAAAGGCCCAAGAGATATAGTGCTATATTGGGCTAAAAGGGTCTCTGAACTACACCGATCGTATGATCCTCAGCAGTATCCTTTAATGTTTGTAATGAGAGAAGATGTTTTTTATTTGACCGTTCCTCAGCAAGGTAAAGCGCGTAACAAAACAGTGACGTGCATTAAATTTTATTTAGTCAATATATTGCCGATATCATGGCAAAAATGATATCAGAAAGATTGAATTATATATAGTATTTCATAATCAAAAAAGACTAAGGGCTGACCATTACATTTATCTTAGAGATGGCTTAAATCAAGATACTATTGTAGACCCATCAAATATGGGTCAACGCGCAATCTTGCCATCTTCATTCACATATCTGAATGAAAACACACAAGAGGCGAAGACTTATGCCCGAAATTATGGGAGACCTGAATTATTTGAGTGTCCTAAAATTAAAGTGAAACTATTATCTGGTCAGCAGCCTTTCAGTCGTCATGACATTATTTCAAGAGTATTTCCGGTATTTGTGCAAAAAAGTACCCAAACCGGAGAAGACGGATATCCAGTTTATCGTCGCCGGGGCGCAGATCGCTACACTAAATTTTGGAAGGAGTAGGTTCAATATAGATAATAGATGGATTGTTCCTTACTCACATAAATGTGAAATACTGCCACTCAGTTCAAGCCATTAAATATATAATACATATATGTATGTACATATGTAAATAATAAATTTACGATGCACGAGCGGTATCCTACAGTCCTGCAGTTAGCTATACCCTTAGAAAACGGCCAAGTGGTGTACTTCACCGCAGAAAAGACTGAACAAGTGGGCCAAACCCACGTAAAACCACTTTGCAGGCTTTCTTTGAGCTCTGCAATGAACTTGAATTTGCGAAGACACTTCTATACCACGAAGTCCCCCAATACTACATATGGTGAAAGAACTAATTTAAAAGAAAAAAGCGTGGTGAGGACATACTTGGCCATCCAGGTATAGAAAAGATCCCACTTTAGGTAGAGTCTAGGTGTAAATCCTTCACAATCACAGTGTTTTTACCTTAAGATGTTACTACATCACTTACGTGGTCGAACCTCATTCGACAACTTAAAAACCGTTGACGGAGTTCTCAAAAAAACTATCAGGCAGCTTGCCGTTACAAAGATTTACTAGAAAACGATGATAATTGGGAAAATACTCTGAGAGGAGCATCAATTTCGCAGTATCAAGTACAACTGAGAGAGTTGCTGGTCGTCATAAATTTATTTTGTCAACCTTCAGTACCTATAAAATTGTAGGAAAATTTGATTTGATAGCAAGTAAGGAAGGGTTAAGTTCGGGTGTCACCGAACATTTTATACTCGCGCATGATAAAGTGATAATCGAGATTTCATTATCCGTCATTTATATATTTTTTTATTTTGCTGTAAAATTAATTAGATTAGATCAATTTGTGTACTTTGAGTATTGAATTGTATTTTCATTTCCTAATGTATATATTATACAGAGAAGGCATCAGATGGAATTCAAAATAGGGTTACATTGGAAGAAGGCGTGGATTTCACCCATATTTTGTACATGTCATCAGAGTGTTAAGAAAATATTACATACCGAATTTCATTGAAATCGGTCTAGTAGTTCCCGAGATATGGTTTTTGGTCCATAAGTGGGCGACGCCACGCCCATTTTCAATTTTAAAAAAAAGCCTGGGTGCAGCTTCCTTCTGCCATTTCTTCCGTAAAATTTAGTGTTTCTGACGTTTTTTGTTAGTCGGTTAACGCACTTTTAGTGATTTTCAACATAACCTTTGTATGGGAGGTGGGTGTGGTTATTATCCGATTGCTTCCATTTTTGAACTGTATATGGAAATGCCTGAAGGAAACGACTCTATAGAGTTTGGTTGACATAGCTATAATAGTTTCCGAGATATATACAAAAAACTTAGTAGGGGCGGGGCCACGACCACTTTTCCAAACAAATTTTGTCCAAATATACCCCTCCTTAATGCGATCCATTGTGCCAAATTTCACTTTAATATCTTTATTTATGGCTTAGTTATGACACTTTATAGGTTTTCGGTTTTCGCCATTTTGTGGTCGTGGCAGTTAGTCGATTTTGCCCATCTTCGAACTTAACTTTCTTATGGAGGCAAGAAATACGTGTACCAAGTTTCATCATGATATCTCAATTTTTACTCAAGTTACAGCTTGCACGGACAGACGGACGGACGGACAGAGAGACATCCGGATTTCAACTCTACTCGTAACCCTGATCACTTTGGTATATATAACCCTATATCTGACTCTTTTAGTTTTAGGACTTACAAACAACCGTTATGTGAACAAACTATAATACTCTCCTTAGCAACTTCGTTGCGAGAGTATAAAAAAGTATATACAAAATCTCATATACATAACAAAGTGTGAAAAAAGTTAACAAAAGTGCAGTTACAAAAGACATAAAAGTGAGGGGACAGAAAGTGCGGTGCTAAACATTAAATACAGATATAATACATACATACGGTGGCTCAAACGCATAATCGGACAGTGGTTTTTTATACGAAAGTTTATTTTAATTGAAAGGAAAAAGCCTGAAAAAAGAACAACAATGATTAAATTTTTATGATGAGTATTCTCCAATCTCTCACTTTTCATACAACAAAAAAGAAACAAGAATAAATTAATTTTTACAAACCAGATTTAACAAAAGCAAAATAAATCAGAATTCTTAAGCACAAACAAATAATCGGACACTGAACAATATTGTCATAATAGTGCAAAAGAAGCAACAAAAAAATACCGTTACATTGACAACAGTTATTATATTTGACGTGATGAACATTGTGAAATTTTTTGTTGAAATTTGCACGTGATGGCACCTTTGGTAAACACTTAACCACAAAAACAAAGGCGAGGTGACAAAATTGTGGTGCGCTAACTGAAAAAGTTTAGACAACAAATAAATTGCACAGTGCTGTGAAAACAAAAATAAAATTTAGACAAAAGAGGAACAAGGAAAACAACAACAACACCAGCAGCAAAAGGACTGGGGATAGGAACAGCAAGCACAAGCCAGGCACAGGCACACGATAATTCAGGCACATACACTCACACAAACATTATCCCCAAAAGTCCCTGGCGGAAATCAGTGTGAATTGTATCGTTTCCCTTCAATATTTATATTTTATATACATACATATATGTATGGCATAAAATCACAAAATTAAATTTGCGGTCCTAACCTATCTTCCGGTAGAAAATCTTCTTCTTCTTAATTGGAGTAGAAACCGCTTACGCGATTATAGCCGATTTAACAACAGCACGCCAGTCGTTTCTTCTTTTCACTACGTGGCGCCAATCGGATATTCTAAGCGTAGCCAGGTCCTCCTCCACCTGGTCTTTCCAACGGAGTGGAGGTCTTCCTCTTCCTCTACTTCCCCCAGCGGGTACAGCGTCGAATACTTTCAGAGCTGGAGTGTTTTCGTCCATTCGGACAACATGACCTAGCCAACGTAGCCGCTGTCTTTTAATTCGCTGAACTATGTCACTATCGTCGTATATCTCGTACAGCTCATCGTTCCATCGAATGCAATATTCGCCGTGGCCAATGCGCAAAGGACCATATATCTTTCGCAGAACTTTTCTCTCGAAAACTCGCAACGTCGACTCATGAGTTGTTGACATCGTACAAGCCTCTGCACCATATAGCAGGACGGGAATTGTGAGTGACTTACAGAGTTTGGTTTTTGTTTGTCGAGAGAGGACTTTGCTTCTCAATTGCCTACTCAGTCCGAAGTAGCACCTGTTGGCAAGAGTTATCCTGCGTTGGATTTCTAGGCTGAAATTATCTACAACTTCACAGTTATGACTGTCAACAGTGACGTGAGTGCCAAGTCGTGAGTGCGACGACTGTTTGTTTGATGACAGGAGATATTTCGTCTTGCCCTCGTTCACTGCCAGACCCATTTCTTTTGCTTCCTTGTGCAGTCTGGAGAAAGCTGAACTAACGGCGCGGGTGTTGAGGCCGATGATATCAATATCATCGGCATACGCCAGCAGCTGTACACTCTTATAAAAGATCGTACCTTCTCAATTTAGTTCTGCAGCTCGAACTATTTTTTCCAGAAGGAGGTTGAAGAAATCGCACGATAGGGAAACACCTTGTCTGAAACCTCGTTTGGTATCGAACGGCTCGGAGAGGTCCTTCCCAATCCTGACGGGGCTTTTCGTGTTACTCAACGTCAGTTCACACAGCCGTATTAGTTTTGCGGGGATACCAAATTCAGACATCGCGGCATAAAGGTAACTCCTTTTCGTGCTGTCGAAAGCAGCTTTGAAATCGACGAAGATTCTCCTTTCACTGGTCTTCTCCAAGATTTGGCGCATGGTGAATATCTGGCCGATTGTTGATTTACCAGGTCTAAAGCCACACTGATAAGGTCCAATCAGTTTGTTGACGGGGGCTTTAATCTTTCACATGTTGAGAAGGCTTATCCCACGGTAGTTGGCGCAGTTTGTGGGGTCTCCCATTTTATGTATTGGGCATAGCACACTTAAATTCCAATCGTTGGGCATGCTTTCATCCGACCATATTTTACAAAGAAGCTGATGCATGTTTGAATAGCTCGGCCGGCAATCCGTCGGCCCCTGCCGCTTTGTTGTTCTTCAGGCGGGCAATTGATATTCGAACTTCTTCATGGTCGGGTAATGGAACGTCTGCTTCATCGTCATCGGTTGGGGAATCGGGTTCGCCTTCTCCAGGTGTTGTGCGTTCACTGCCATTCAGCAGGCTGGAGAAGTGTTCCCTCCATAATTTAAGTATGCTCTGGGCATCGGTCACACTACAAGAGTATGCTCCGGTCTTGAAACCTTCTGTAAGATGCCGCATTTTTTCGTAGAATTTTCGAGCATTATCCCTGTCGGCCAGCTTATCAAGCTCATCGTACTCACGCATTTCGGCCTCTTTCTTTTTCTGTCTGCAAATGCGTCTCGCTTTCCTCTTCAACTCTCGGTATTTATCCCATCCCGCACGTGTTGTGGTCGATCGTAACGTTGCGAGGTAGGCAGTCTGTTTTCTCTCCGCAGCGAGGCGGCACTCCTCGTCGTACCAGCTGTTCTTAAGGACTTTGAAATGCCGTCCCACAGTTTCCTTATACCGAGTTGTTGACGAGTGCTCTCAGAGTGCAGGAGAGCAAGCCGAGTAGAAAATCGTTCGGTGGTCTGTTGTAATTGCAGCAGCTCGACGTCGAACCTTCCTTGTGTTTGTTGGCGTGCGTTTTTTGCTGCACAGAGGCGGATGCGAATCTCGGCTGCAACAAGGTAGTGGTCCGAGTCGATGTTAGGTCCTCGGAGCGAACGCACATCTAAAACACTGGAGACGTGTCTTCCGTCTATCACAACATGATCGATCTGGAGACTGCCAGGTAGCTTGATGAATCTTCTTATGCTGGAATCTAGTACTACAGATAACCATATTTCGGGCCCCGGCGAAATCGATCAGCTTCAACCCATTTAGGGATGTTCCGTCGTGGAGGCTGAATTTACCGACCGTAATGCCAAAGATACCTTCTTTGCCCACCCTGGCGCTAAATCGCCAAGCACGATTTTGACATCGTGGCGGAGGCAGTTGTCATAAGTGCGCTCCAAGCACTCATAAAAGGCATCTTTGGTCACATCGTCCTTCTCTTCCGTCGGGGCGTGGGCGCAAATCAGCGATATGTTGAAGAACCTCGCTTTGATGCGGATTGTGGCTAGACGTTCATTCACCGGAGTGAATGATAGTACTCGGCGACGGAGTCTCTCTCCCACCACGAATCCCACACCAAACTCGCGCTCCTTTATATGGCTACTGTAGTAAATGCCACAAGGACCTACTCGTCTTTGTCCTTGTCCCGTCCATCGCATTTCTTGGACGGCGGTGATGTCAGCCTTTATTTTCACGAGGACATCAACCAGCTGGGCAGCGGCACCTTCCCAATTAAGGGACCGGACAATCCAGGTGCATGCCCTTAAATCGTAGTCCTTATTTCGTTTGCCGTGGTAGTCATCAAAAGGGGGGTGTTTCATCCTAGGCTGATTGTTACTTTTCATTGGGGGTGTTTTTTTACGTGGTGGGTCCCAAACCCAGCGTACATACACATTAGAGTGATTCAACAAAAAAAAATTTTTTTTTTTTCGTTTCGTACTCGGAAAAATAGGTTCCTAGACACCTCTAAGAAAGCCTCTCCAAACATGAGTTTTTAATTGTAACGGGAAGGTCCTCCTACATACAGTTTTCAATTTTTTTTTATTACCAGATATAAAAATTTATATCTCGCTTCCAACTACTTGAAAAAATATCTTGTTTCTTAGATTTTGTGGGAAATTGAATGCTTTACAAAAAAGGTCTGCTTTGATTTTTTCGTTAACCCAAACGTTTAAAAGATATTAACAGTTAAAATTTGATTATTTTTGGGAAAATTTTTTATTTCTTATGAATTTTATAACTCAATGAAAAAAAATATTATTAATGATGAAACCCATAATTTTGTAGGAAATTTACTGCTCTATAAAAATGGTTATGATTTTTCGTTTAAGTTAAGCGTTTACGAGATATTCATCGTCAAACATCAATGCATATTAAGGTGGATCAAAAAAAAAAATTTTTTTTTTCGTTTGATACTCTGAAAAATAGGTTCCTAGACACCTCTAAGAAAGCCTCTCCAAAAACCTTATTCAAAATGATTTTTTTCATTGAGTTATAAAATTCATAAGAAATAAAAAATTTTCCCAAAAATAATCAAACTTCAACCGTTAATATCTTTTAAACGGTTGGGTTTACGAAAAAATCATACTGGACCTATTTTGTATAGCATTCAATTTCCTACAAAATCCAAGGAACAAGAAATTTTTTCAAGTAGTTGGAAGCGAGATATAAATTTTTCAATCTGATAATAAGAAAAAATAGAAAACTGTATGTAGGAGGACCTTCCCGTTACAATTAAAAACTCATGTTTGGAGAGGCTTTCTTAGAGGTGTCTAAGAACCTATTTTTCCAAGTACGAAACGAAAAAAAAAAATTTTTTTTTTTTGAATCACTCTAATACACATATATCTAAAATTTAAATATCATTAAATTCTCTTTTCGCGGGTTCTTCTCACTGCGAACATATATACTAGGGTGTGTCATTCTGAGACAACCTTTTTTTTTCAACTGAGAAACAGGCTAAAAACTTTCGAAAATGTGAAAAAGAAAGTCACCCAAAAGATTTTTTTTTGTTTTATTCAAGTTAAATTTACAATCTGTCTTAATGTTAATATACAATAAGTTAATGTGCTGTTAAGGTACAAACAAATTGTGAGTGTTACTTCATTAAGTGACTCTCTGTTTAATGACAGCATAATAAAAATAAAAAATCCAACCTACATACATACTAATTTACATAATTATTTGCTATTTTCTTTATGTTAAAATAATATAATCATACACTAGTTTGTGCTAAAGTTATGTATTTACATTACGTGCATGCGTGCTGGTTTACAAGTTTAATATGTCTTTTCTTTTTAACCTTGTTGTAGTGGGTGCTTGTAGTAATGCCACTGCCAAAGGATTGGGATGGATCTCTAACCTGATTTTGTATCTTTCACTAAACTTTTTTATTTCATCTTTAACTTTGCATATTTTTAAATCTCTGTGAATAGTATGATTTGAAACATACCATGGAGCTTTTGTAATTGACCTGAGAGTTTTTGATTGAACGCGCAGTATTATTTCAATATTTGAATTGCTTGCCGTGCCCCATAATTGTATCGCATAAGTCCAAATAGGTTTGATGATGGTTTTATAAATTAGCAGTTTATTTTCAAGAGAAATGACAGATTTTTTACCCAGAAGCCAATAAAGACTTCTCAATAAAAAAAAATAAAACAGAATATTAGAAAGAGGTACCTCTAAATATAAATATTAAGAGCTCATCTTTTGAGTGACTTTCTTTTTCACATTTTTGAAAGTTTTTTAGCCTGTTTTTCAGTTGGAAAATAAAAATGTTGCCTCAGAATGACACACCCTAATATATATATACATATGTATATGTGGCGCAGTTATACAAATTATAAATATAATATATTAGGTTTTCAGGGAATTTTTTTAGGGTATTTCCAAGGAAATTTCATGACGGGACTGGAAAAAATTAATAGTTCAAAAAAAAACACCCAATATATGTATATACATACATACAAACAAGTGAATTTGAGAAAATTTCCTGCGGTCGGTTAATTCTCTTTTCGTGGTATTTTCGTACAAACATATATACATGCGTATATATATATATGTACATATGTACATCCGGGCACGTAAAATATATACAATATATGTATATTGAAAAATATACCCAATCGACATCGGGTACAAATTATATATAAGTTAAGAAATTTGATGTTAATTTCTTTTAAAAAAAATTTTATTTATTACTTGTTCGTTTCATTACAGAGCTAAGACTAAACTTAAGAATTAATTTACTTAAAACCTAAGCTACGTTGCACTGGCCAACTGCTGACTTTGTTGCCGATTCTCCGAATTGGCTTATTTCGGTTGCGCGTGTTGGATTTCCGCTTCACGCCGAAAAATGAGCTTTTATGCTGATGAAAGCGTCTGGCTTTTACTGTGGAAAATATTGTGCAACTAAAGATGCACTTCCGCTATGATTTGCTCATTATTGCTGATTATGTGTTATTACTTATTTAGTAATTGTTAACATTTGCCATGTTAACACTTCCCCTCTTAAAAGCGATCATCCCGAGAGCCTATCAAAAATAGGGGAGGTTGTTAAAATTGATCTAAGTATTTTGATCATTGGAAAGATCTTTGATCTCCTTAAGATCAATATTCGCCGGGGGCATCTGGTTAAGGTCCAGGCTTGAAGATATGATTATTCTGTTTTGGTGCTTTTTCCAGAATTTTTGAAAAAATATTATACCGAGAATGATAGTTGCAACGGCTCCAAGTGAAAGGGACCTATTGGATATCGTTGCTGTCTTCAGAAGATTTATTCTTCGTATGTTATCAATGTGAAATTCCTTTAAGGCCTGGAGAGAAAGTAATTCAATTCGATTTCTTTCGATTGGTGCTGGTTGCAGGGCTGCTGGGATTGCCGGCAGTGGAACCAAATCGTAATTAATGTAAAATTGATGATTTATTTTTAACGTTGAGTTATGAAAATTAATAAGGTGTGTCCCTGATAAATTTTTCTGCATTCCGTCAGCATCTATTATCCCTTGAAAGCCATTAAGTAATATGGTGCCGGGTTTTACTTCTTCGATTTGTTGGATATGTTGGCCGTTTGTTAAAGTGCAAGATGGATTTATGCTATTTACTACTCTAGGTATACATCTACTATTACTTATATTTACTAGTTGAGTTTGCTTACAAATCTCAATTTTCTTATAATTATTACATACTTCTTTAATTCCATAGGTATCTTTTGTACCCTTTAATATTTTATCAAATTCGACATTAATTATAATTTTGTTTTGCTTAACAACTGGTCTTATAATCATTTTTTGAAAATGTTCCTTAATAGTTAATGGTATTTTTACCAAGTAAAATATTGTCATATTTTGACTAATTACATTTATATTTGATATTTCTAGTGCTTCTTCAGCATTTTTGAAAGGTATTTCGTCATTTTCTAAATATTCTAACGCAATTTCGATTTCATTTTTATTTAACAATAATGTATTTAAAATGTCTTTCCTTGCCCACTGTATGGCGTATTTAATGTTAATCAACTCTTCTTTATTAATCTTATTCTATTCTGCAAATTTATAATAGTTTCGTTTTCTATATAAGTATCTTTCCTTATGTTATTAAGAAGATTATTTACTATCATGCTAATGTTATTAATTTTTTCGTTAAAAATATTGTTAATTAGTACTTGTTTATTATTATTATTATTGATATCATTAAGATTTTTGGTTATTACATCCAGATCTTCGTGATCGCGGCTTCCGGCTATGAATTTCCAAGCCGTTCCTAAACTATCTATGGATCTTTTCTGTCTTCTTTCGACAGGTTTTATTGTATCTAAAATTTGAAGAGATTGGGTTAATTCGTGTTTTACAATGGGATAAAGGATTGTGTCCTTGGGTATGTCCGAAGAGGTGAATCTGTACATGTCCGTCAGAAATTGTTCGTACTTGTTGAGGTCGATTATGTGTATTAGCCTGAAGTCTCCATTCTGGATTTTTACTAGTCCGTCATTTATCGTAACTATTTGTGCCGTGGAGTAGTCATAAATGTCTATTGATGCGAATATTGGGTAAATAAGGAGAAGTCTGGAAACAAAAATTTTAGTTTTGATTTTTATATTGCGTTTATGAACTACTTTTCCTGATTCTGTCAAAACGGTGGAATTTTTGTCTTCCTTTACTATTTCTTTTCTAAATTTTGGAGATATTTTGGTTCCTAGTCGTTTGTTTATCCTAACGTAAATTGTTTCTCCTGGGTTATATGTTTTAATTGGATGACGGGCTTTATTATGGTAGGAAAGATCTTTTAGTTGTCTATTTTTTAGTTCCGAGATAATTTCTTCCCTAGCTCTTTCAAATTGGCTTGGGTCTGTGGAGATTCTTCTCCCGAAAAATACCTCTATTGGTTTTTTCTTTGTGGAGGAGTGGACTGAAAAATTGTACTCGTAGACGGAGTTATCAAGGAGTTCGGCGAATGAGGTGAAACTTCGCTCTGCTTGTAAACAGCGCATTATTTCTGTGAGGGTCGAGTGAAATCGCTCCACTTGATCATTTACGGAACTTGCATAAGGTGGTGTTCTAAAAATTTGTATATTTAGGGTATCTTCCAATAAAAATCGAATGGAAGCTGAATTCAAAGACGTTTCATTGTCTATAACTACCGTTTCTGGTACGCCAAATTGAAACAGTAGTTCGCGAGAGAGGTTCCTTAACGTGTTCTACGGCTCTGGAGCGAAGGATTTTGGTTTGGGCATACTTTGAAAATTTGTCTATGGCTGTAAGGACGAAATTTCGTT
Source organism: Bactrocera tryoni (assembly GCF_016617805.1). NCBI lineage: Eukaryota > Metazoa > Arthropoda > Insecta > Diptera > Tephritidae > Bactrocera > Bactrocera tryoni. Next base: position 423,461 of record NW_024396545.1, read on the forward strand.
CAGTTATGTAAATATCAATATGTAAGATTTGTCCTGGAAATTGTGGAATAGGGGTTTCTCTAGTTTTGGTTTGGTAGGGTGGCGGTCGTACTTATTTTCTTTGCAAACTGAGCATTGCTGAATAATTCTTTTTATTGTTTTGGTCATGGAGGAAAATAGTAATTTTCTAAAATTTGAAGTTTGTTTTCACGAGAATTCCTATGTGCTCTTTTATGGGTATTTATGATTATTTCTTCTTATTGCTGTTCGTCTGTCACATCCTGGACTTGGAGTTGAGAAAACCTGGTTTTATAGTTACTAAAGTGGATCGGGTATATTTCTTGAATTTTACCCATAGTTCTTTCGTCGGTTTTGATGCAATTTATTATGGAGGGTTTAGGTACCTTTTTTAGGAGATTTATTAATGTTTCTGAGTTATATTCCGGTTCTTCAATGACGTGTCTATGGTATGTGGGGAATACTATCTTGAATTGATAGGTAGAAATTGGGCCTGAATTTAGGAAGATTTGGTTTTTGAAAACGTTAATTGGGGATTCTACATGCCAAATTAAGTTATCGGATGAGCTCTCGTCACTATGCTGGGTTACTGACAAGGCGTTAATTGGTTCGGGAGGCGTTCTGATTTCTCCTATGACCTTAGTGGTATAGGTAAGTTTATCGTTTGGTTCCGTAAAGAGATTAGAAAAATTTTCGACTAAATTATTAATTTCCTTCTGATGTTTTTGTGACAAGTTATCTTCCTTAATATGTATTTTGTTAACAGATCTTGAAGCTAGCTGCTTGATTTTAATTTTGGTATTGCCTTCTAACTCCATGAAGTTATTCTTTACGTGGATGACTGCGTCAAGCTCCTTAAGGCTATCATTCCCAATAATACCATGGAATGATGTCAGAGTTGGGAGGAGGTAGAATTTCAGTTTTTGTCTGAGTTAAATAGGTTTAGAAAGGTATGCTGTTTGATTTCGATGTCTCCTGCTATGGATTTCGCAAAAAAATGCTTTCGTTATTTATTGGATTGGGCACGATAGAGGATCGTATATAGTTTTTCGTAGATCCTGTATCTACTAAAATTTTCACAATATCTCCACTCTTCAGCCTGCATTCAACATAGGGCAGCGAAGAGTGACTCATTCTAAAAATGTAAATCAGTCGTGTCTATGTAGCTATCGTCCTGACCTTCATCATTTCTGTCTCTGTAACATTCGTCATCGTAATGGCTAGAGTTGTCGTTCGTCTGCTTGTCAATTGTTGTGGTAGGATAGTAAGCTTGGGGTTGTTCGGAATCTATATGGAAATTCCTTTGGATTTTATTAGGGGCACAGGAGCTGGAGGGTTGCCAGGAGGAGGTCTTTTGTTAATAGGGTCATTATTACGTGGCCTATTCATATAATTAATATTCCTAGTTCGCAGTGATGGGTCAATGTCCATTGGTTCTGGACGTGGCTGTGGCTTATGCAAAGGACGTGGTGGTGGATTGTAATGCTGTTGTGCATATTGGGGCGCCTGTTGCTGGCGTTGAACTTGATAGTTCATTTGCGGTGGTCCATGTGGAGTGGCTGCGTACAACCTTGGTTGGGGCAAGTATGCCAATTCGGGGTAAAACTCATTGTTCATCCTTCTGGGAGGTAGTGGTGGACGAAACTCTTGTGGTTTCCTGCTGATATTGTTATTATTGCTCAAGGCATAATGTGACCTGAAGGTTTGATTCTCTAGTTTGAGACACAGGTGGAGTGCCTGAGGGAGATCTGCTGGTTCCCTCATTCCAAGGAGTCTCGGTAGATCTCCTTTGAGTCCGCGAACGAACGTACGAGTTAGAAGGTGCATGGCTTCTGCGCCGACTTCCATGCATCCCAGTTTGTTCAAAATTAGTGAGAGATGAGAATATACCTTTTGGTAAAATTCTTGAATTGTATTGCTACCCTGTACGAGAGAGGTCATTTGGTACTCAAGGGTACCAAGGTCGCGTTTATCCGCGTAATGCAATGTTAGGCAACTGGAGATCGCCTTCCAATCCAGTGGAGTGTTATAGGACTCCAAGGCAATGTCGGCATTGCCCACGATTTTGTTTCTAATGACATTGAGGATGCCATAATATTTTGGGGTACCTCTTTGAGGCTCATATATCTGGAGGATCCTGTCCACGCTTTTCCTCCAAGATGTGAATTCTCCCGGATTTCCGGAGAACTCCCGAAGACATCGTACCACATCTGGTATTTTGTCTAATTCAGAGATATTTCCGGGTAGTCTTGAGTCTATGGTAATGTCCGTGAAATTTGAAAAGTTGGAATTTGGGTTAAGGGCGGCTTGAACCATGTTTCGCCCTTCAGTCCTTAAGACATTGTTCACAATTCCTGTGATTACGGAAGTTAACTCATCCATCGAGAATGAATTAGAGAGGCAAGAGGCTGACCACAAGGTGCTGGTGGCCCTTGGGGTGCATTAAGTATTGGTGGCCGAACGAGGTTGGCAGGATTAACTGGCATGATTGATATATTTCTATTATTCTACTTTTTTATTTTAAAAATTTAATTTATCCCTAGCTTATTTTGTTTTGAATTAAAACTTTCCTTTCTAAATTTTTTCACTTTTAGTTAGCTTTTCGATATAATATTATCTCGTCTAGTTCAATTATTTTTTCTGAATTACGCTCTCTTTCTTAAATTATGTCACTATTCTTAAATTGTGTTCACCTTTGCATTAAAGATTTCTTAAACATAGTTTGTTTCACATTAAACAGTTTCACTTTTTATATTTTAAAAATTCTTTTACATATGTGAATATATTAATATTTATTCTTAAAATTAATTCTTACTCTAGTAGCAGGAACATTCTCCTGGGCAGGCGGCTAACGTCTTGCGTTTCCCGTTTGCTATTGGCGACTAGGGGCCTCTTTTCCTGCACTTCTGTTGAGTCCTAGCCCAAGCCTTCGCCGTCTATGGGGTGGTAAGTATTATCCTTGTCTTCTAATGGTAGCCGCTGAGTATCACGACAGCACAAACTTTTAACCAAGACTTGTGGATACACCCGCGAATTGTATTGATACTAAACGCGACTAGCGAAGGCCCCACGTTGGGCGCCAGTTAAGAAATTTGATGTTAATTTCTTTTTAAAAAAATTTATTTATTACTTGTTCGTTTCATTACAGAGCTAAGACTAAACTTAAGAATTAATTTACTTAAAACCTAAGCTACGTTGCACTGGCCAACTGCTGACTTTGTTGCCGATTCTCCGAATTGGCTTATTTCGGTTGCGCGTGTTGGATTTCCGCTTCACGCCGAAAAATGAGCTTTTATGCTGATAAAAGCGTCTGGCTTTTACTGTGGAAAATATTGTGCAACTAAAGATGCATTTCCGCTATGATTTGCTCATTATTGCTGATTATGTGTTATTACTTATTTAGTAATTGTTAACATTTGCCATGTTAACATATAACACACATGGTTTTTTATAACATACTTAAATATTTGTACAAAAGTGTATTGTCACATATGTAGATACACACATTGCTTCAAAGTCCACATTGGCATATATTCCGCAATACCCCTTGGTTTTTGATAAACAAAAACAAGCAGGAATTTGTAAGAAACCAACGCGTAATACAAGGTGCATTCAAAAGTTAACAGAAAACTTTTTGAATCTAGCGCCCCTTGGTAGCGCCATCTATATGTCGACCAGTGCGTTAGAATCTGCTATCTTTATCGATTGTCCAGTGAGAATTTCATGACATTTCATTGATTGGAAGTGAAGTTATTGCGTTTTAGGTGTCAGTATGTTTCTGTTATCGGTGCGAAAATGAGCCAATATTAAATTTGGTTTTAAAATTGGTAAAACTTTTACCGAAACGTTTCAATTAAAAAACCAAGTTTATGGCGATGATTGCCTATCCCGTAGCAGAGTGCACGAGTGGTTTCAACGTTTTCAAAGTGGTCGTGAGGACATAAATGACGATCAACATGAGGATCAATTAAAATCCGTGATCAACGGGAATTCCTTCGAAACTGTTCGTAAATTCATCAAAAATCAGCCGAAATAATCATTGCAATTTATGAAAATGGAATTGAACATCTCTAAAACATCGATTTATTGCATTTTGATCGAACATTTGGGCTTACGAAAGGTGTGTACACGGTTTGTTCCCGTCCGTTTCATCGATGGACGCTTGTGACATTTTAACCATTAAGCAGTCCTCGTATTCACCTGATATGGCACTGTGCGACTTCTTCCTCTTCAGAAAAATGCGTTTGCACATAAAAATAAAGCGTTATACAGACGTATAGGCCATTCAAAAGGCTTGCGCCGGCTTACTTATGGCCATACCAGCCAACGAACTAAAACACTTGTTCGACATGCTTTTGGACCATGCAAAAAGCGGTGTTGAAGCAGCAGGAGTCTATTTTGAGTAAAATAAATTGATTTTGTGGAAAAACCATTTGTTCTGTTTTTTTAAAGCCCTGTTTACTTTGGAACACACCTTATACATATCTCTAAAAGAGTTCGCGATTACACATATTATCAAATACGTAAAGCGTTATCGTTATATCAATTTCGTTCAAAACTCTTATTTACTTAAAAGAGTTCTCGTCTAATCATATAAAAACATATATATACGAAAATATTTTTTTAAATCTACATACAAAAGAGTCTTCTGTTCAACATTTTATATACGAAACTTTTTCTAAACATCTACAAGTCTAGTTTTCACTAAGACGTTTTGATTTATTCTATACATTTTTTAAATGAGCTCAAACTCAAAGGAATCTAAAACAACACAGTTGCTAAAAGTTCCAAAGATGATTTCAGACGAAAAAAGTCCGTGTACATCTGCACAAGCTACACGCTCAAAGCAAGGTGCTACAAAACAAAAAAAGGGTGAAAGATATTTCATACACCAAATGTATTTCTGAGAGTGACAGTCTAACTCGATACTGCAGTCGATTCTCTTCACCGTTTTAAGATAATTCTGAATCGGTATTAGAAATTAAAAAAGATAATCTTGGCAACTGCAGGATGGAGTCATGTGTAGAAGTTCACGCAAGTGAGGAAAGTTCTCTGATCGCCATTCACTTGGGAGTGGCCAGAAACGATTCTTTTACATATGACTCAAGCAGCTCACGACTTCCGGTCTTTGACCAAGTATCCTCTGGGTAGCCTAAGAACATCCGTTTGGAGGCGAGCTAATGTGAGAAGGCGAAACATCCCCTACATAGGGTTGTGCGCTGGGTTTGGGACCCGCCACGTAAAAAAACACCCCCAATGAATAGTAACAATCAGCCTCGGATGAGAGACCCCCCTTTTGATGACGACCACGGCAAACGAAATAAGGACTACGATTTGAAGGCATGCACCTGGAATGTCCGGACCCTTAATTGGGAAGGTGCCGCTGCCCAGCTGGTTGATGTCCTGTGAAAATAAAGGCTGACATCACCGCCGTCCAAGAAACGCGATGGACGGGACAAGGACAAAGACGAGTAGATCCTTGTGGCATTTACTACAGTAGCCATATAAAGGAGCGCGAGTTTGGTGTTGGATTCGTGGTGGGAGAGAGACTCCGTCGCCGAGTACTATCATTAACTCCGGTGAATGAACGTCTAGCCACAATCCGCATCAAAGCGAGGTTCTTCAACATATCGCTGATTTGCGCCCACGCCCCGACGGAAGAGAAGGACGATGTGACCAAAGATGCCTTCTATGAGCGCTTGGAGCGCGCTTATGAGAGCTGCCCCCGCCACGATGTCAAAATCGTGCTTGGCGACTTTAACGCCAGGGTGGGCAAAGAAGGTATATTTGGCACTACGGTCGGTAAATTCAGCCTCCACGACGAAACATCCCCAAATGGGTTGAGGCTGATTGACTTCGCCGGGGCCCGAAATATGGTTATCTGTAGTACTAGATTCCAGCATAAGAAGATTCATCAAGCTACCTGGCAGTCTCTGGATCGAAAAACTAACAATCAGATCGATCATGTTGTGATAGACGGAAGACACGTCTCCAGTGTTTTAGATGTGCGTGCGCTCCGAGGACCTAACATCGACTCGGACCACTACCTTGTTGCAGCCGAGATTCGCATCCGCCTCTGTGCAGCAAAAAACGCACGCCAACAAACACAAGGAAGGTTCGACGTCGAAAAGCTGCAATCACAACAGACAGCCGAACGATTCTCTACTCGGCTTGCACTCCTACTCTCTGAGAGCACTCGTCAACAACTCGGTATAAGGGAACTGTGGGACGGCATTTCAAACTCCTTACGTACAGCTGCAACCGAAACCATTGGTTTTCGGAAAGTGCAAAAGAACAGCTGGTACGACGAGGAGTGCCGCCTCACAGCGGTGAGAAAACAGGCTGCCTACCTCGCAACGTTACGATCGACCACTACACGTGCGAGATGGGATAGATACCGAGAGTTGAAGAGGGAAGCGAGACGCATTTGTACACAGAAGAAGAAAGAGGCCGAAATGCGTGAGTATGAAGAGCTTGATAAGCTGGCCGACAGGGGTAATGCTTGAAAATTCTACGAAAAAATGCGGCGGCTTACAGAAGGTTTCAAGACCGGAGCATACTCTTGTAGAACACCCAAACGTGATCTAGTGACCGATGCCCAGAGCATACTTAAATTATGGAGGGAACACTTCTCCAGCCTGCTGAATGGCAGTGAATGCACAACGCCAGGAGAAGGCGAACCCGATTCCCCAATCGATGACGATGGAGCAGACGTTCCATTGCCCGACCATGAAGAAGTTCGAATAGCAATTCTTCTTCATCTTAATTGGCATAGACACCGCTTACGCGATTATAGCCGAATTAACAACAGCGCGCCAGTCGTTTCTCCTTTTCGCTACGTGGCGCCAATTGGATATTCCAAGCGTAGCCAGGTCCTCCTCCACTTGGTCTTTCCAACGGAGTGGAGGTCTTCCTCTTCCTCTGCTTCCCCCGGCGGGTACAGCGTCGAATACTTTCAGAGCTGGAGTGTTTTCGTCCATTCGGACAACATGACCTAGCCAGCGTAGCCGCTGTCTTTTAATTCGCTGAACTATGTCAATGTCGTCGTATATCTCGTACAGCTCATCGTTCCATCGAATGCGATATTCGCCGTGGCCAATGCGCAAAGGACCATAAATCTTTCGCAGAATTTTTCTCTCGAAAACTCGTAACGTCGACTCATCGGTTGTTGTCATCGCCCAAGCCTCTGCACCATACAGCAAGACGGGAATTATGAGCGACTTATAGAGTTTAGCTTTTGTTCGTCGAGTGAGGACTTTACTTTTCAATTGCCTACTCAGTCCGAAGTAGCACCTGTTGGCAAGAGCAATCCTGCGTTGGATTTCCAGGCTGACATTGTTGGTTGTGTTAATACTGGTTCCTAAATAGACGAAATTATCTACAACTTCAAAGTTATGACTGTCAGCAGTGACGTGAGTGCCAAGTCGCGAGTGCGACGACTGTTTGTTTGATGACAGGAGATATTTCGTCTTGCCCTCGTTCACTGCCAGACCCATTTGTTTTGCTTCCTTGTCTATTCTGGAGAAAGAAGAACTAACGGCGCGGGTGTTAAGGCCGATGATATCAATATCATCAGCATACGCCAGCAGCTGTACACTCTTATAAAAGATGGTACCTTCTCTACTAAGTTCTGCAGCTCGAACTATTTGCTCCAGAAGCAGGTTGAAAAAGTCACACAATAGGGAATCGCCTTGTCTGAAACCTCGTTTGGTATCGAACGGCTCGGAGAGGTCCTTCCCGATTCTGACGGAGCTCTTCGTGTTCAGTTTACACAGTCGTATTAGTTTTGAGGGGATACCAAATTCAGACATCGCGGCATAGAGGCAGTTCCTTTTCGTGCTGTCGAAAGCAGCTTTGAAATCGACGAAGAGGTGGTGTGTGTCGATTCTCCTTTCACGGGTCTTTTCCAAGATTTGGCGCATGGTGAATATCTGGTCGGTTGTTGATTTTCCAGGTCTAAAGCCACACTGATAAGGTCCAATCAGTTTGTTGACGGTGGGCTTTAATCTTTCACACAATACGCTCGATAGAACCTTATATGCGATGTTGAGGAGGCTAATCCCACGGTAGTTGGCGCAGATTGTGGGGTCTCCTATTTTATGGATTGGGCATAGCACACTTAAATTCCAATCGTTGGGCATGCTTTCGTCCGACCATATTTTACAAAGAAGCTGATGCATGCTCCTTATCAGTTCTTCGCCGCCGTGTTTGAATAGCTCGGCCGGCAATCCATCGGCCCCCGCCGCTTTGTTGTTCTTCAGGCGGGTAATTGCTATTCGAGAGCATACTTAAGTTATGGAGGGAACACTTCGTCGCACTCGCGACTTGGCTCTCACGTCACTGTTGACAGTCATAACTTTGAAGTTGTAGATAATTTCGTTTATCTTGGAACCAGCGTAAACACCACTAACAATGTCAGCCTGGAGATCCAACGCAGGATTGCTCTTGCCAACAGGTGCTACTTCGGACTGAGTAGGCAATTGAAAAGTAAAGTCCTCTCTCGACGTACAAAAGATAAACTCTATAAGTCGCTCATAATTCCCGTCATGCTGTATGGTGCAGAGGCTTGGGCGATGAAAGCAACCGATGAGTCGACGTTACGAGTTTTCGAGAGAAAGGTGCTGCGAAAGATTTATGGACCTTTGCGCATTGGCCACGGCGAATATCGCATTCGATGGAACGATGAGCTGTACGAGATATACGACGACATTGACATAGTTCAGCGAATTAAAAGACAGCGGCTACGCTGGCTAGGTCATGTTGTCCGAATGGACGAAAACACTCTAGCTCTGAAAGTATTCGACGCTGTACCCGCCGGGGGAAGCAGAGGAAGAGGAAGACCTCCACTCCGTTGGAAAGACCAGGTGGAAGAGGACCTGGCTACGCTTGGAATATCCAATTGGCGCCACGTAGCGAAAAGGAGAAACGACTGGCGCGCTGTTGTTAACTCGGCTATAATCGCGTAAGCGGTGTCTACGCCGATTAAGAAGAAAATGAATCTTGGCAACTTCTGGACACGTCAACTAAAACTAATCAAATCAATTGCACCTACTCCACAACCAAGAGGAGAGCTGCCACAAAGACAAACCCACGAGGCAAGTTCAGGCATTTCCCTTAAAGTGCCAGTATGGGACACCGATATATTTCATGGTGGTTATGAACAGTGGCCGTCCTTCCGGGACATGCTTACAGCTGTGTACATAAACCATCCTAAATTATCACAAGCGCAGAAATTGTATCACCTCAGATAGAAAACCAAAGGTCAAGCAGGCGTAATATTCAAACAGTTCGCTCTCAATGACGAAAATTTGAACTTTGGTTGGGAAGCTCTTAAAGCACGTTATGAAAACGAGAATATATTGGTCGACAAACAAGTGACGATATTAATGAATTCACCAAAAATTCAGAAAGAAACAAGTGAAGAATTAATAAAGCTTCAATCCACTGTTTAAAATTGTTTGTCGGTTTTATCGACACAGAATATTCCCACAGGGAATTGGGACCCCATTCTGGTAAATGTATGCACAGCTGCATTACCAGAAAAATCGTTACTTTTGTGGGAGCAATCGCTCCCATCACGAAAAAAGTGCCCAACGTGGGTAGATAAAAAACTAGTCAGAACGAAAAACATTCAAAACGACCTCAATAGAAGTTTCGATAGACCCCAAGCAAGTAGCCATAATAATTTAAAAACAAGCTTTTTTAAAAATCAATCGTTCACATCCGAACAATATATTATAAACAAACGTAAGGCGAACTTTGTAGAGGAGATCACAAGCTCAAATCGTGCGAAAAATTCCAAAAAATGAATATTAGCGATCGAAACAATTTCGTAAAAACGAAAAAATTATGTACCAACTGCTTGTCATATGCGCATACGCTTAAAGATTTCGAAAGCAACAACAAATTCTGAAAACTGCCATGAAGCATTATGCTCCTCAAAGGCGTTAAAAACCCAAACGCTACATAGCGAAAATCACAGTAGGGGACTATTACCCACAGCAGTTGTCTCCATCGAACACCGAGGAGGACTGTTTAACTTCAGAGCCTTAATAGACCAAGGATCACAACGATCATTTATAGCGTCTAGGGCACAAAACAGACTACAGTTGCCAACAAAACTTGCCAATTTTGAAATCACGGGAATGGGCGGAAAAGTTGTTCAAAACTCAAATAAAATCTGCCCCATTACCCTCTTTTCCCCCAAAGCGGATAAGCGCATACAAGCAGAAGCTATTGTCTTACCGCATTTAACAAATTTTCTACCCAGCTATCATATCAATAGCAAGTATTGGCAAAAGGTTTCACACCTAAAACTAGCAGACCCAAACTGCAACCCCCCCGCTCAAATAGATCTTCTATTAGGCAGCGATCTCATACCACAGATAATACTCGAAGAAAGAGTATTACAGAGAGAAAATTACAAATACACTTCTGGCGCAAAATACCATTTTCGGATGGGTCCTAAGTGGACTAGTTGCGGAACCAGCCGCAAAAATGACAACTCAAGTTGAGGAAATCTCAAACGAGTTCCTCAATTCACAATTAAAAAAATTTGGGAATTAGAAGAACTCTCCCCCATACCAATCATAACCCCTGCAGATCAGTATTGTGAGGACTTTTACAAAACCACAACCACTAGATCAGAAAATAGTCGGTACGTCGTATGACTACCACTTAAACAACAATCTCCTAACACCCTCGCCTTAGGTCACTCTTGCAGCTTTGCAATACAGCAGTTTCTAAGTATGGAAAGAAACGTACTTAAAAAAGGTGAACTCAACTCAGAATATGATAGTGTATTAGAAGAATACCTCCATTTAGATCATATGGAGGAAGTAAACCCAGGGAAGAAAATCGTAAACGGCAAATTCAACTCCTTTTACCTGCCACATCACGCAGTAGTAAAGCCAGACAAAACAAGTAAGGAAGGGCTAAGTTCGGGTTTCACCGAACATTTTATACTCTCGCATGATAAAGTGATAATCGAGATTTCATTATCCGTCATTTACATATTTTTCAAATACCGTATTTGTGTAAAGTTTTATTCCGCTATCATCATTGGTTCCTAATGTATATGTATGTATATTATACAGAGAAGGCATCAGACGGAATTCAAAATAGCGTTATATTGGAAGAAGGCGTGGTGTGAACCGATTTCACCCATATTTCGTACATGTCATCAGAGTGTTAAGAAAATATTATATACCGAATTTCATTGAAATCGGTAGAGTAGTTCCTGAGATATGGTTTTTGGTCCATAAGTGGACGACGCCACACCCATTTTCAATTTTTAAAAAAAGCCTGGGTGCAGCTTCCTTCTGCCATTTCTTCCGTGAAATTTAGTATTTCTGACGTTTTTTGTTAGTCGGTTAACGCACTTTTAGTGATTTTCAACATAACCTTTATGGGAGGTGGGTGTGGTTATTATCCGATTTCTTCCATTTTTGAACTGTATATGGAAATGCCTGAAGGAAACGACTCTATGGAGTTTGGTTGACATAGCTATAGTAGTTTCCGAGATATATACAAAAAACTTAGTAGGGGCGGGGCCACGACCACTTTTCCAAAAAAATTTTGTCCAAATATACCCCTCCTTAATGCGATCCTTTGTGCCAAATTTCACTTTAATATCTTTATTTATGGCTTAGTTATGACACTTTATAGGTTTTCGGTTTTCGCCATTTTGTGGGCGTGGCAGTTAGTCGATTTTGCCCATCTTCGAACTTAACCTTCTTATGAAGGCAAGAAATACGTGTACCAAGTTTCATCATGATATCTCAATTTTTACTCAAGTTACAGCTTGCACGGACAGACGGACGGACGGACAGAGAGACATCCGGATTTCAACTCTACTCGTCACCCTGATCACTTTGGTATATATAACCCTATATGTAACTCTTTTAGTTTTAGGACTTACAAACAACCGTTATGTGAACAAAACTGTAATACTCTCCTTAGCAACTTTGTTGCGAGAGTATAAAAACAACAAAAGTAAGAATGTTCTTTAGTACCTCTAAAACCACTAGTTCGGGAAATTCCCTAAATGATATCCTACTTACGGGACCCACTCTCCAACCAGATTTAATGCTTCTGATATTAAATTGGAGTATATTCAAATACATATTCAATGGGGACGTGGAAAAAATGTATCGGCGAATAGTCGTACATAAAGACGACCAAGAATTTCAACGTATTATGTTCCGAAGATCCCCCACCAGTCCACTACGCGACTTCAAATTAAAAACAGTTACCTTTTGCGTTAACTGTGCACCATATCTAGCCATTCTAACCCTCCACGAATTGGCAGACAACACAAAGTCAGAATTTCCTCTGGCAACTGAAGCGTTGAAAACTCAAACGTATGTAGATGATATTCTGTCTGGAAGTTACACTCTTCCACAAGCATACGAGGTCTTATCACAGGTAATAAAAGCCCTCAAATCCGCAGGGTTTCCATTAAAAATGATTACGGCAAATCATCCAAATATACTCAAAAATATTACAAACGAAAATTTGTTGGACACTAATTTCCTTATATTCGGAAAGGAAAGTACAACAGAAACCCTAGGCATCCAATGAAATGCGATATCAAACCATTTCTCATACACCACTCAGTCCATATCCGCATTATCAGCCATAACAAAAAAGACAGATTTTATCCTCGGTGGCAAAATTTTTCGACCCCGCAGCATGACTTTCGCCAATTATGATACAAGTGAAAATCTTAATACAAGAATTATGGCTAGATGGAACCGACTGGGACGAACAAGTGAAATTTCTGATATATATAATACATTTATAATATATGATATTTTTCCTACTCCCCCGAACACAAAGTCGAATTACATGGCTTCTGTGCCGCCTCTGAAAAGGCATACTGCGCTACTATCTACGTGCGCACGCAACATGACACCACGACCACAAGCCACTTATTAGTATCAAAAGCAAAGGTGGCCCCTTTAAAAACTATAAGTCTTCCGCGACTTGAGTTATGTGGTGCACTACTACTTTCCAAATTAGTAGCCATGGTGCAAATGCATTTAAACAGGGCATTTTCAAAAAGGAGCACCCATCCTGGCCATTCCTGAGCCAGGTCGTGGAGTGTACGAGTACATAAAGAATCTCCACAAAAGATGTCGTTGGAAGACTCCTCAACAAGCGCCTAAACGTGGAGACTGTGTCCTCATTCATGATGATTGTCTACCCCCTACCGAGGTGCGGCTTGACGGCATATATAAGCTACATTATGGCTCCGACGGTCAAATACGAGTCGTGCATCTCCGTGCGCAAAACGAAACACTAACCAAACCTCTCGTGAAGCTGTGCTTTCTACCGAAATCCGAAAACCGCAAAAAACAAACCGATATTATCGCGACAGAATAAACTAATCAAATGAAAACAATAAAATACGAGAAATACGCCAAGAACAAACCGTCAAAAAAATAACAAACCGTTGAAAAATAACAAAAAGAAAACTAACAACAAATGGTTGATCAATACAACGGCCCATTCACGCCACATATCGTGGCACGATTGTCTATATCTAATTGTATGACAGATTTATAATCCACAATCTTCCCTATGCAGGTTAACATGGATGTAGATACACCAGTCGCAACCACGCCAACCTCTCGGGCGGCTACCAATGTGCTACGCACCGGCCTACACGAGCGCCCCGCACTGTAGTTGCAACAGCATCGGCCGCTGCACCGGCAACAACGCCGGCACCTGTATCTGCAGCCGCGCCTGCAGCGGTACTAGCACCCGCACCTCGTGGTGGCACCCGAACATCACCGACCGATTTTTTACGCCTAATATTTTGTGGTTTAATTTAACTCTCGACGTCTTCACCGTGACTTTTGTGAGGTAAGCAAAAACATAGTATTGTGTTTTATAGCCATTATAGGTTATGTTACCATTATGTGTTTTTGTTTCTTTAACACTAGAAAGACGGGAGCTTAGTATATACCTCTATTGCCTGAAAGCAGTCAAAACAACTGCCTTTCATATATATATATATATTTGAAGTGAAGGAGGGGGCAAAAGGAATGATTACTTTATACACAGATTTGCACTATGCACAAACAGAAGATGAGAACGCAGATTATGGCAGCACTTCCACTTGAACGCTGTAATTTTTGCTCTGCCTTTCACCACAACAGGTGTTGATTTTGCTGGCCTTTCCAGGTAAAAACGTCCATGTAAAGGCCTCCCACTCTCATGAAAGGCTATGTGGCTGTCTTTGTATGTTTCACGACAACCATCGTTCGAATTAACCCCCCGTATCAAATAACCAAGAATATTAACAAAAAATTGTCGATCAACACGACAACACGTTCATGTCACATATCGTGGCACGATCACCATGCCTGATTATCTGAAAGCAATTTATAATCAAAAATCCTCTCTATACAGATTAACATGGATGTAGATACGCCAGTCGCAACCACGCCAATCGCTCGGGCGGCTACCAATGCGCCACGCACCGGGCCTACACCAGCGCCACGAACTGTCGTTGCAACAACGCCGGTACCTGTATCTGCCACCGCGCGTGCAGCGGTACTTGCACCCGCACCACGTGGTGGCACCCGACCACCACCAAACACATCACGGACTTCGGAGACCCTAAGGTGCCCCATCTGTCGATGCCCACATCGTCCGCACCTTTGTGGCATATTTTGGGGTAAGCGACCCTTGCAACGACAGCAAGTTGTTCAGGCACACGGGCATTGCCACAACTGCCTGTCGCACACTCATACGACTCCAGAGATCACACGCATCAAACGCTGCTCCATCGCAGCTCGTCACGCGAAGCGAATCGGCCACCCATCCATAGCTGGCGCGTATCCCGACATCAACCCGCAGTCCGTGTCGTACACCAGCGGAGCGGAACTTCGTTGCGGCGTCGACAGACTGGACCGTCACCTCGTCGATCCACGAGTCTGAGCAGCGTTGTGGCAACAGCTGCAGCGCCTTCTATGCTAAACAGTCGTTGTGGGTGGCCGGAATGGCTAAATGAGCCTCTGCCAACGTGCGCTGCTTACCTGCGCCACAGACGCCTGCATTTGTCCTGCAACATTTGCCGTTTATGACAGTCGTCCGCACTCCCTCCGCATCTGCAGCGCAAGCGAGTGTATATTTGAAATAAGCACCTCATTAAATTGAAAAAGTGTGTCACAATTCGATTGCTCCGATGCAAACGCTCGCCTGCAACCAACCATTGCCAGCATTTTGCGTTTCCGGCCAAAAGTGGACAGGTGCTAACACGTTAGTATTGGTACCGCTGACAATGTTGCAAGTGTTGCTGCTCCTGCTTTTTTGACACCCAAGGATGCGTGTGACTGTAAATTGTACTCCAATTAAAGCAAATAAAGGAAGTGTGGTGACTGCTGAGTGGCAAAGGCTGGGTAAGAGCTGAGAGGTTGGTGGTGAACAGCAGTGCTTAGTTGCTGGTTTGCTGCAATGAGCAAAAATATTATGGCTCCATTGACCTGAAATGGGAATACTGGGAAGCCTTTATGCGAGAGTTTTGAGAACGGTAGATTGAGTACCTTCCTATCAGTATTGTCGAGTACCCACGCCCCGACGAAGAGAAGGGCGCTGTGACTAAAGACTCGGATAAGCGAAGAGCTTGACAACGCTCGCCGACAGGGTCACTGCTCGAAAATTCTGCGAAAGGACTTACAACTAACGGAAGATCTCAAGACCGGAGCATACTTTCTCAGAGGAGATATAGTGACGGATGCCCCGAGCATACTAAAATTATGTAGTGAACACTTTTCCAGCACGCTGAATGACAGTGAAAGCATAAGACCATCAGATGACGAATCCGCTTTTCCCAATTGATGACGATAGAGCAGACGTTCCATTGCCCTACCATGAAGAAGTCCGAATAGCATTTCCCGTCTGTAGAACAACAGAGCGGCGTGGGTCGATGGATTGCCGGTCGAGCTATTCAAACACGGCGGCCAAGAACTGATAAGGAATATGTATCAGCATCTTTGTAGAAAGGTGGCCCGGCGATTGGAATTTAAGTGTTCTCTGTTCCATCCATAAATGGGTGGCCCGACAATCTGTGCCAATAACTCTAAGATAGGCCTCCTCAATTTGGCATATAAAGTTCTATCGAGCCCATCGTCATCAAACTGATTGTACCTTATCAGACAGCCTTTAAACATGAAAAATCATCAATTGATCAGATATTCAACATGCGCCAAATCTTCGTAAATACCCGTGAAAAGTGGAATGACTCAGAACACCTGGATTTCAAAACCGATTTTGACAGCACGAAAAGGGGTTGCCTTTATGGCGCGATGTCTGAATTTGGTACCCCCGCAAAACAAATACGGCTGTGTAAACTGCATAGAGCAATACGAAAAGCTCCGTCATGATCGGGAAGGACCTCTTCGAGCCGTTCGATATCAGACGAGGTTTCAGACAAGGCGACTCTCTATCTTGTGACTTCATCCATTTTCTGCTGGAGCAAATTATTCGAGCTGCAGAGTTTAGTCGAGCAGGTACGGTCTTCTATAAGAGTGTACAGCTGCTGGCGTATGCCGACGATATTGATATAATTGGTTTTTCTTTCTCCTAAATGGATAAGGCAGCGAAGCAAGTCTGGTGGAAAAATCTCCTGTCATCAAACAAACAGGCGTCGCACTCGCGACCAGGCTCCCACGTCACTGTTGACAGTCATAACTTCGTCTATATTGGAACCAGCATCAACACCACCAACAATGTCAGCCTCGAAATCCAACGCAGAATATCTCTTGTTTTCTGCAAAACAAAAACGGCCTTGTTTTTTTTAATTAGAAGTGACAAGGCTCTTAACTCGGCATTTTGTACTACGTGTGCTGATAATAATTTTTATACAAAGGAAAAAAAAACGAAGTTTCTGGACCCTTAAACAAAATTCCTCTTAAGCTGTTGACAATAATTTTTCTCGTAACCGAGTGATAATATAGAAGAAATTCTTTTAATATTGAGATCTCAGTTCATGTCAGCACATATTCACTGAAATTGATTCGAAATTAGTTGAATGGTAACTGCAGCCTGTAGTCTTCTAAAAGGTTTTGATTGGGCTTAGCTACCCATGTTCAACTTTTATGATTTGTGAAGCTTTGTTGCAAAGAACTTGATTTGAACAAGCTTTTTTAAGATATTAAACTGGTGTATAGGGATATACTCGAAATTCTGTCTTAAGTAATGTACAGTTTTTTAATGTTTTTTTTATTTTCCAAAACTGCTTCTGCGATGCGAATCTTTGTTTACATACCAGTTGGATAGGCCTTTGTCTGTAAGGACACACCTTGTGAATCTCAAAGCCTATTAGGGTAACTTACACAGTTCTACCATTCAACCTAAAAAGGGGAGTATTCACGTTGTAGCTCACTTGGCTCTTTTTGATTCCCAACAACATTACGCCCTCTGGTAATTAGTTTTCTGTTAATTCAGCAGAGATATATGTTTGGGATGAAGCTTTCTTGTCATTCCGAAAACTATGTTATTGCAATTGTTATTGATGTTTTGTAGTGTGGTTCCGGTGTTAAACTTGTTCTGCACTCTTGATCTAAAAGAATGTAAAGTACTTGGAGTGGAAGTTATATAATAAAAGGTATAAATATCTAATCGTGAAATAATTCGATTGAATGAGCACTAATTAAAATTATATAAATTCTTCTATGTATGTGTGCCTTCACACACACACCTACACATAGAGCATAACATACCCTGACAACCACGAGCGGTTAAAAAACCAGTGAAACAGTAGGTAGTAAAGTGGTTAAAAATGTGGTTTGATTGCTATAGGCCGCGTGAAGATTCTAACCACTTTTCCCCTCACACGTAGGAATTCATCATCATCTCGCTCATTCAGCAGTGTCATATAAAAAAGTATATATGTCCTGCTCTAATATCCCCAATCGTCGGCTGTTGCAGGGTTGCATTTTCTCTTTCCCAATTTAAAATATTTTTAAAATTATAAACATTTTAAATTAAAATTTTTTATTTTTCTTTATTAATAAACATTTTTTACAGAATTACAAATATGTACATATGTTCAGTAAAACAGTTATTAATATCTGAAAATAAAGATTAATTATATAAGAATCATAATAATATCTAAAAGAAAATAATAATATTATCTGATTATTTAAAATATAAAACTAACATTTGTTTTCACATATTATATTGGATTGTGCATGCCGCCTTAAACGCATAAAATACATACTTACGTACATACAAATGTAATTATTTTTGCGTATTATATTGGACTGCGCAATCCAATTTCACGGAACACACACTTATTTTCACATACTTACTTAACAATTTATATTTGTTGCTTCTGATCATATAGCTGCTGCTGCTATTTACAATTCAGTTCTGATTTCCAATGCTATAAAAACGAATGAAGTAATTATTTGCGAATTATTAAAAAAAAATCACATAAAAATCATTCACTTACCTTCTTGTTGTACGAGCCTCCTTTACGATGGTACGATCACGAATGAGATGCGTCTTTCAATCGTTTTTTTATTACCCTTTTTGGGATTTTCTTTTGACAATTTGACAATTATGTTTTCTCCTTCGCACTCATTCAAATAAATCAAGAAATGAAAGAAACTTTTTTTCATCGCATTTAGGTAAACAAAAAATAACCCGAAAATGTGCGTTGGAGTTAGTGAATAGGGAAAAAATGTGTAGTTGTATTTAAATATTTGACAAAAGTGGTTAGCCGTGGCTGGCAGGGTATAGGAGCAACTACAATGCAACATTTGCAGCTAAGTCGGCCACACTGCGAACGCGGATTTAAACATTAAAGCCACCTAATGGGGTGTCACAAAATGTTGCCAAGTTGTTGCATGCCACCACTTTAACCGCTGCAACAGTGCCAAATTGCTACAACGGTACTTTTAACAGCACATTTAAGTTTGCACGGGTGTGTGCTAATATGACGAATGTTAGTTGCAGTTGCCAAACTTTTGCCACACACCGCAACAAACTCACACCAATGAGTCTGCGTATATGAGTGTGGTGCAAGTTTTCGTTTAGCGGCAACAGAGGATTGAAGTTTGCTGCAGTTGTTGCATTTTTAGGGTCACACCGCATCAAATAAAGGCTCACATATATAATTGTTAATGCTCACCGTCAGCTAAGTATCTGCATTCATTCACATGGTGCTCTCGAATCAAGAGCCTGCTTGCATGTGTGTGTGTCTGGTGTCTGCCTCGCTTATTTATTTATTTAGCGTAATATTCGTCCCTTGCCACAGTAGACCAATTATCAACACTTTGTGGCTAAGGGCATTGATCTTTGGCCTTCACCACGTCCAACCGAGTGTCAAGCTACTTTGACAAACTTGTGGTCGTCCGTTGTTGGGCGCGCGCCTGTGTGTGTTTTTGGTGTCCAATGTCCTTTTCGGACAGTCATATTAATACTAAGCCCTGAATGTGGCAAGCAAACAATCGCCAAGATGGATTTGTGGGATGAGTGGCGAGTAAGATGTGCGTTGGGTTCGATTTAATGGTAATAATTCTGATGCTTTCTAGGTTAACTGCTTAACGGTTTTGCTTAAAAATTAGTTATTTTAATTCTTATGCTCTTAATACCATTATTTAGAAAAGACAAGGAAGGCACTTGATGTTTCTATCCATATATTTATAATCAATATTGGTTTAAAATATATTTATCGAAATGAAACAATAAATTGGTAAATATAAATTCGGCTGTGTCTGTGCTTAATGTTTATCGATGGTATCGTGAATTCAATCGATGTCGTAGATTAGTCCAAGATCAATTCGGTTAGGGTTGTCAAAATCAGTAGTCGTTCCGGAAACAATTGATGTTAATCCGAAACTAATATTACAAGAATTTCATGAGGACTGTTGTGAGATTAAGACCCGAATACTTTTCACCGATCACTCTTCATCACCACAATGCGATCTCTTACATACCGACGGAAACAACTGCATTTTTGAAACATCGATTTGATGAGTCATCATTCGTACAGTCTTGCTCTGGCAACGAATGAGTTCTTTTTATTCTCGTATAAAAGACAACTCTCAAAAAAACTGTATTATACCAGCTGCTCCAATTTATTGACAAAAAACACTTATTCTGGTATTATAATACAAATCGTTATTAACACCTTCAAAATAAGCTGCTTTTGAACCAATGCTAGTATGACATTTCATTAAATTTTCCATAAATTTGTTCTAAGCCTCGGCTGAGTTGGCCTTCAGTGATTTCAACGAATTACTTCTAATGGAACGCCATTAGCGCGTTCCCCGAAGCAGATACAAATTACAGTTAGCCAAATTTGGTGAATGAGGTAGCGCTGACTTTTGCTTCATGTTTGTCCAAAAGATCAGTCACAATGTGCTATCATATGACGTCACATTATTGTTGGGGATCATCAACCGCAAGTCCGATAATATTCGACGTGTTGCTTCACGTAGACATCTCACAACGCTCAAATAATATACCTCTTGGACCTTTTAATCCTTTAAAATGAAGCGCATGATAAACATGCCACGGCCATCAAAGAAAACGATGAGCAGCACCTTGATTTTTGACCAAATTTCACGTGGTTTTCTCGATTTCGGCTAATTTTTGTGACGCCATTCGCTTCATTGTTGGACAGTTCCAACATTATGTTCATAAACCCTTGTTTCGTCACTAGTAAAGATGCTTTGGGTGAATGTAAAGCTATAGTTACGTGGTCAATTGTCTCTTTAGAGATCTCTTTAGAGATCCATTAGACTTTATTTTTGCAAACGATTTTCGAGACTAGTATTCACACGCTCCATTCCCAAAGCATGAAACAAAGTGTCTTTATACAGGGTGGGCCAAACGAAACCAAGGGGTGTAAACGTTTAATAACTTTTTCGTTTATTAATTTTTTTTTATTTTTTCTTTCAGATTATATAGACAACACTTGGAGAATTTATAATGGAGAGGTACACAACTGAACAGAGAACCAGAACAATAAAATTTTATTATTTAAATCAGAGATCAATTATTTTAACGCAAAGAGCATATCGTCGACATTTTAACGTCAGAATTTCGCCCTCTGAAACAATGATTCGTTGCTTAGTTGATCGTCATCACCAACATGGCAGCGTAACAGATTTGCTTCGAACCGGTAGACCACGTTTAAGTCGCACTGCGGAAAATATTGAACGAGTACAGCAAAGTGTTAACGAAGCACCAGAAACATCTGCCAGAAGGCGTTCTGCTCAGCTAGGAATGTCTCGTACGTCACTACGGCGCATTTTAAAAAAAGATTTACAGTTATACCGATATAAGGTGCAAATGGTGCAAGAATTAAAACCCGCAGATCATCGACAACGTCTAAATTTTGCAGTTAAATTTCAAGAGTTGGTCAGGAATGAAATCAACTTTATTAAAAATTTGATTATGAGTGATGAAGCTCATTTTCATTTGAATGGCTTTGTTAATAAGCAGAACTGTAGGTTCTGGGGTTCTCAAAATCCAAGAGCCATTCATCAACGCCAATTACACCCCATCAGGTGTACAATATGGTGTGGGATCACATCTGAAAATGTCATTGGGCCTTACCTCTTCGAGAATGAAGATGGAAGTGCTGTAACCGTAAATGGAGAGCGGTATCGGTTTATAATAGAAATTTTTTTACGTCCTGCTCTTGAAAACAGACCTGGTATGTGGTTTCAGCAGGACGGAGCCACTGCCCATACTGCCCGAGACACAATGGCACTTTTATGTCAAATTTTTGAAGGGCGAATAATTTTCAGAAATTCGGAAATTATTTGGCCTGCGCGATCGCCAGATTTGACAGCACCCGACTATTTTCTTTGGGGTTATTTGAAGGAGCGAGTGTATGTGAACAAGCCAGAGACCATCCTTGAACTCAAGGCAAACATTGGTGCAGAAATTCGTAGCGGCCACAAGTTTTGAAAGATGTTATGGAAAATATTCTAAAAATAGCCCATCAGTGCGAAGCTGAAAACGGCGGTCATTTAAGAGACATCCCTTTTGTATATTATATAATCTGAAAGAAAACCCCTTGGTTTCTTTTGGCCCACCCTGTATGATCGATAAGAGTACTTTATATCCTCTGCTTTCTCTCTGATGCCATTTCGACAAACTTTAAATACAGTTTCTTAAACCCACTTATTCGATGTTTTCGTCATTAACAAAAAGAATAGACAACTCGTGTGAGGCAAGTTTTCGATTACTTCACGACTGCGAAAAAAAATTACATTTATATTGTATATATTAAGTAGTACTATTCGTATTTTGTCAATGGATGTCGTTGCAGTCGTATATCTCCAGTGCTACCAATCACATTGTGTCATACCGTATGACAATGGTTCACTCGCTTCCGTTCCTGAAATTTCGAAATTCCGATTTACATCGATGAAAGTTTTACACTGATTGTCTCTAAAAGGGCAAAGAGTGGTCGACCAAAATGGTACATATTTGTTTATTTATTTATTAGTATTATTTTGTAATATTATTATTCGGTAATATCGGGTGATTTTTTAAGAGCTTGATAACTTTTTTTTAAAAAAAAACGCATAAAATTTGCAAAATCTCATCGGTTCTTTATTTGAAACGTTAGATTGGTTCGCTATGACATTTACTTTTTTGAAGATAATTTCATTTAAATGTTGACCGCGGCTGCGTCTTAGGTGGTCCATTCGAAAGTCCAATTTTGGGCAACTTTTTCGAGCATTTCGGCCGGAATAGCCTCGAATTTCTTCGGAAATGTTGTCTTCCAAAGCTGGAATACATAGTTGCTGGCTTATTTCTGTAGACTTTAGACTTGACGTAGCCCCACAAAAAATAGTCTAAAGGCGTTAAATCGCATGATCTTGGTGGCCAACTTACGGGTCCATTTCTTGAGATGAATTGTTCTCCGAAGTTGTCCCTCAAAATGGCCATAGAATCGCGAGCTGTGTGGCATGTAGCGCCATCTTGTTGAAACCACATGTCAACCAAGTTCAGTTCTTCCATTTTTGGCAACAAAAAGTTTGTTAGCATCGAACGATAGCGATCGACATTCACCGTAACGTTGCGTCCAACAGCATCTTTGAAAAAATACGGTCCAATGATTCCACCAGCGTACAAACCACACCAAACAGTGCATTTTTAATGGGCAGTTGGCCACCAAGATCATGCGATTTAACGCCTTTAGACTATTTTTGTGGGCTGGCCAAGTCTAAAGTCTACAGAAATAAGCCAGCAACTATTCCAGCTTTGAAGACAACATTTCCGAAGAAATTCGGGCCATTCCGGCCGAAATGCTCGAAAAAGTTGCCCAAAATTGGACTTTCCGAATGGACCACCTAAGACGCAGCCGCGGTCAACATTTAAATGAAATTATCTTCAAAAAGTAAATGTCATGAACCAATCTAACGTTTCAAATAAAGAACCGATGAGATTTTGCAAATTTTATGCGTTTTTTTTTTAAAAAAAGTTATCAAGCTCTTAAAAAATCACCCGATATTTTGTGACGCTCTGTTGTCTGCATGTGCGGTGTCGGTGTATTCAAATAGAAGCTTTGATATGAAGAAGACGTCTGCGTCTGCTGCTTTATTAAATCCTAAAGTATGATAAGTCATTATATTAATTGAGCGCCCAAAGGTCTCGTTAAGCCATCAGCTAATTTCACACACTTTAAGCCATCGCTTCTATTTATTAAGGGCAGCTTTGATAAGTGTAATCGGTGTACAATTAGATATTAGGTTTATTTAGAGGGCAACAGCTCCATTTTATAGCTGCCGCTAGAGAGTAGCGACGATAAAAGTCTTCAAAATAAATGGCGACACTCGATTTCAATTTTCAACCAACCAATATTACAACAAAAACAAGCGCCATCTGCTGATAACTGCGTGAATGAGAAAGACCCACGACGATAGGGAGTCGCCTTGTCGGAAACCTCGTTTGGTATCGAACGGCTCGGAGAGGTCCTTCCCGATTCTGACGGAGTTTTTGGTGTTGCTCAATGTCAGCTTACACAGCCGTATTAGTTTTGCGGGGATATCAAATTCAGACATCGCGGCATAAAGGCAGCTCCTTTTCGTGCTGTCGAAAGCAGCTTTGAAATCGACGAAGAGGTGGTGTGTGTCGATTCTCCTTTCACGGGTCTTTTCCAAGATTTGGTGCATGGTGAATATCTGGTCGGTTGTTGACTTTCCAGGTCTGAAGCCACACTGATAAGGTCCAATCAGTTTGTTGATCGGTGGGCTTTAATCTTTCACACAATACGCCTCGATAGAACCTTATATGCGATGTTGAGGGAGGCTAATCCCACGGTAGTTGGCGCAGATTGTGGGGTCTCTTCTTTATGGATTGGGCATAGCACACTTAAATTCCAATCGTTGGGCATGCTTTCGTCCGACCATATTTTACAAAGAAGATGATGTATGCTCCCTATTAGTTCTTCGCCGCCGTGTTTGAATAGCTCGGCCGGTAGTCCGTCGGCCCCTGCCGCTTTGTTGTTCTTGAGGCGGGCAATTGCTATTCGGAGAAAGACCCATAGCAATAACAAAACACGACAAATAAACAAACAACACATAATATTGGCATATCGAATAACAGGCGTGCAGCGGCGTTTCGCTTAAGGAGCTATACCAGTGTGACACTTTCAAAAAAAAAATTTTTATTTGCTTTTTCGATATCTCATATTTCCATATATATCCTGTGAAATCGGGAAGGTCGTAACTTGAATATTTTTTTGATGGCAGCGTTCTAAAGTGAAACTTGAAACGCGTTTTTCGCGAAACGACATTTTTCACAGTTGCTGGCGTCATAACTCAACGAGAAATTGACCGATTTACTTCAAATTAAAACCGAGTATTTTCGAATACATTTACCTAACCTACAATTTTTTTTATTGGTTGAAAATTGTCAATTTGGCATTAAAAAACCGACCATTTTTTGCCTAAAAAAATATATTTTTTTTTCAAAATTACACCATTTTGTTAATTTTTGATATTTTTCAAAGATCGTAGGTCATTGTATAGGAGTATTTAGTTTTAATAAACTTTTAATAAACTTTTAACATTTTTTTGCTTCAGCTAATCATTCGGCCGGAATCATACCAGCAGTTGGGATACCAAAGACAGCACATAACTCCGTTATTTTTTTTAACACTATATTTAGCTGAAAATATACCTTATTACGTTCAAGGAAGTTCGAAATATTCAATCGCATACTTTCTCTTAAAAAAATTCACGAAAATCGCCTAATTTTTCATGCGTCATGGTATGGCCCCTTAAACATGCGCCGCCTGGAGCAACAAATCGGCAATAGGCATTATTGACGCTGCGCGTTTATGTGCTGATTGGCAAAAACTGCTGTGACCACCAGCAATCGCCTTTTACTGCGTTTATGGTTAACGGCGTTCGGCGCACAGCAGGCTCATCGTTACGCCAAAGTATTATAGCTGTGGCTATGATTGTAGCCATCGTTATATGACTGCAGGTGATTTCTTTGTTTTCACAACCGATAATGTGCTGAGTGTTTAACTTTACTATGCTTTGTTGTAGTGGTTGTTGTTATTATTGTTGTTGCTTTTATGTACTGCTGCCAGCTAAATACTATGATGGTTGTCCTTTTGTTATTGTTTTTATCGCCGCAGTCTATGCTTGCTGGGCATTATGGAGCCTATTATCCGGCAACCAGCTGTGAAAATACTACAAACAGTGATTGCCAATAGTACGCGTACATATTTGCGCTAGTGTGTTTGTATGTGTGAACTACGACGCGAATCTGGTAACCGCAAACAGGTGGTCACACGGTACAGAAGTGACAAAAATTATTAAATTATTACGGTAAAAAATCTTAATAGAAGTATAATATGAAATTTAATATTTTTTTTACTTAATTTAATATTCGTCATTTTTTTTTGGAAGGAATGGCAACGCTAGCTGGTATGAAGTAAGTCCTTTGACTTTAACTTCAGAAAATGCAGGCTTATCGACGTATAGCCATTTAAGCAGCTGAAGTCGAAAGACTTTACTGCAAAACCGGGTGCGAAAAACAGCTAACTGATGGATTCCACTGCCTTTTTGTTCCAATTGTATATTGAGTGAAGTCCTCGTCCTTTTCTTGTACAGACGCCAACAAGTGAAGAAGTCTTTTGAGTTATCTTAATAAATAATCTGTAATTTATAATAAATGTGGTGCATCAGTCGCCCCTTAGAAATCTGGGCACGCAACTATCTCCAATTACGTTGCCAAACAACATCATCATGTAACAAACGTCCAGCGGGTCCTTCTGCCCAGGGTTACATTTATTTTACCACGACACTTACAACTCTAACAGTTTAAATGCAACGGACTTCAGAGCAAGATCGAGGAAATAGTCAATTTTGTTTCTACTTTTTCCCTTCAATTACGAGAGTATTCTCAATTTTCGAGTGTAGTCAAGCAAACTCCCATTTTTTACCCCGCTTTGTTTCCAACAGTGGCTGCACATCTTAATTTTATAGCACAAGGATTCCCCCATTTACCTTCGTGGTCTCCCGCGCTAAGCCGCTGCTCTTATTTATAAATTAGATTTATTAAGTTAGCGGTACTGCTGTATTTTACCGCTTTAATAAACTCCCCAAGGATTTTTTCATTGTTTGTTACATTCTAAACTTACTCAAAGTATGTGTATGTGTTTAATATTTGCACCCTCCCTCTCCATTTCCTCCATTTTTTCTCGAAATAATGAGCGTGCATATGCCAAAAATAAGTCTCGCAGGGAAATTGTGAAAACGCAAAGTGTGGACCGTCTGCTATTACCGCCGCGTCAGTGGGGCGGTGCGCATACAGAGAAAGGAAAAACACTCGTAATTATACACAAAAACAAAAGCAAATAGTACAGCATAGTTGAAAAAAAGGATTTAAAAAATGGTTAATAAAACAAGTAAGGAAGGGCTAAGTTCGGGTGTCACCGAACATTTTATACTCTCGCATGGTAAAGTGATAATCGAGATTTCATTATCCGTCATTTACATATTTTTCAAATACCGTATTTGTGTAAAGTTTTATTCCGCTATTATCATTGGTTCCTAATGTTTATACTCGTATTATACAAAGAAGGCATCAGATGGAATTCAAAATAGCTTTATATTGGAAGAAGGCGTGGTTGTGAACCGATTTCAGCCATATTTCGTACATGTCATCAGGGTGTTAAGAAAACATTATATACCGAATTTCACTGAAATCGGTCTAGTAGCTCCTGAGATATGCTTCTTGGTCCATAATGGGCAGCGCCACGCCCATTTTCAATTTTTAAAAAAGCCTGGGGGCAGCTTCCTTTTGCCACTTCTTCCGTAAAATTTAGTGTTTCTGACGTTTTTTGTTAGTCGGTTAACGCACTTTTAGTGATTTTGAACATAACCTTTGTATGGGAGGTGGGCGTGGTTATTATCCGATTTCTTCCATTTTTGAACTGTATATGGGAATACCTGAAGAAAACGACTCTGTACAGTTTGGTTGACATAGCTATAATATTTTCCGAGATATGTACAAAAAACTTAGTAGGGGGCGGGGCCACGCCCACTTTTCCAAAAAAATTACTTCCAAATATGTCCCTCCCTAATGCGATCCTTTGTGCCAAATTTCACTTTAATATCTTTATTTATGGCTTAGTTATGACACTTTATAGGTTTTCGGTTTCCGCCATTTTGTGGGCGTGGCAGTTGGCCGATTTTGCCCATCTTCGAACTTAGCCTTCTTATGGAGCCAAGGAATACGTGTACCAAGTCTCATCATGATATCTCAATTTTTACTCAAGTTACAGCTTGCACGGACGGACGGACGGACAGACGGACGGACGGACAGACAGACATCCGGATTTCGACTCTACTCGTCACCCTGATCACTTTGGTATATATAACCCTATATCTGACTCTTTTAGTTGTAGGACTTACAAACAACCGTTATGTGAACAAAACTATAATACTCTCCTTAGCAACATTGTTGCGAGAGTATAATGAAACAAAATAAGACAAACAAATTTTTTAGCTGTCACCGCTTATTGAAAACGATGGATGTGAAAGCGTACAGCATGATACCGTGAATTTGACGTTTGCTTGTTCGTTGTGACAAATTGAATTCGAAGAAAAAAAGAATTCGGTTACAAACGCGTAGATAGTTGAGAATTGTGCAGATTTGTGCTTGTGCATATTTATTATATTTAAAATAAATATTTAAACCTACTGAATATTTTGTGTCTTTAAGATAATATTTGGAAAAAGGGTGAGTAAAACAAATACTAATTCGATATGAAAAAATATACATTTAGTGCATATGTATATGTATGAGCTTGGAAAAAAAGGCTTTTAACCTTAGTGCATCTTAATTTATGAAAATTTGAGAAAAAGATGTAAATTATTGTAGCCCGGTCGTATTTTATTATATTATGTTAAGTTATTTAAAATGAATTTTGATACTGCCAAATTTTTTTTTCTTAATCAGATGGATTCACCAGCGCTTTTTGATGACACCTATTTGGAGGAATGCCCGACAACTTCTTCGACTCCCGTAAAAG